>NC_135222.1:23056548-23129048 GCF_052324685.1 Brachyhypopomus gauderio | reverse complement strand
GTGCTTTAGTCATTAGGGATCTGACTGGTTGATTTCCCCTGCTGAGGGCCCTGCTGTTTGCTGATTGGCCTGCTGAGAGTCCTGCTGTTTGCTGATTGGCCTGTGCTAATGAGGCACTAATTACTGGTGACACACTGTAACAAGGCATGGAGCTCAATTTACTGCCCCCTGCTACTGCACATCTCTGAGCTGTCAGTCACTGCCTCAGTGTGAAGGTTGACAGGAGACCCATCAGATCAGCCCTGTGCTCAGGCCTGCAAGAAAATACTGTGTGAAGCCAACCACCCTGGAGATAAGAGACACTGGTTTGATTTGTGTGTGTGTGTGTGCGATAGTTTCTTACCCAAATCATTCATGTCATCAGAAGGTGAAGTGTTACCATCGCTATAGCAACAGTACGGATCAATGGCAGATTCAGGACTTAGGTCACAAACAGGTTCAAGTTTAATACCGTCCATATCGAGCCCTGATTGGTCGGGAGACGGCTGTGTGTCCAGGTAGAATCCAACAATGGCAGAGTCTGCCTTCCCTTCATCTGTGGTGGGGCCGTTTACATAACTGCCAAGTTCATTAGGAAGTACTGTGAGGCCATTGGTGGAGTGGGTGTAAGAGGGTGTCAATGGCTCCGCCTCTCCGGGTGGCTCCGCCTCTGACTCCTCCTCCACAGGTTTGTCCTGGTGCTGCTGCTGTCTATGCCGCTGAACCTCTGCAAAAAGACTGTCCCTCTGCTTCTTAGACATGCGCCCAAATTTCACCGCTGCACGCACACACACACACACACACACACACACACACACACACACACACACACACACACACACACACAATATATGTTACAATCATAACAGTTACACATAACAGCTACTCTCTCTCACACACACACACACACACACACACACACACAATATATGTTACAATCATAACAGTTACACATAACAGCTACTCTCACACACACACACACACACACACACACACACACACACACACACACACACACACACACACACACACACACACACACACACACAATATATGTTACAATCATAACAGTTACACATAACAGCTACTCTCTCTCTCACACACCACACACACACACACACACACACACACACACACAATAGATGTTATAATCATAACAGTTACACATAACAGCTACTCACACACTCACAAACAACATGTTATGATCATAAGTTACACACACACACACACACACACACACACACACACACACACACACACACACACACACACACACACACACACATACACACACACACACACACACACACACACACACACACACACACACACAACCACCCCTACACAAACATTCACACACAAACACGCACACCTGTACACACACACACACACACACACACACACACACAACATATGTTATGATCATAAGTTTTACACACACACACACACACACACACACACACACACACACACACACACACACACACACACACACACACACACACACACACACCCCTACACAAACACACACACAAACATTCACACATACACACACCATCTCTTGACATGCCCACTGCCAAGCACTTCTGTAGTCGACAGTGTTGGCAGCGGTTGCGGCTGGTACGGTCAATCAGACAGCTTTTCTGACGAGGACACGAATATGACACTGCCCCCTGCTGGCTCCTGCGAAAGAAACCCTGAGTGACACAGAGAGAGGCAGAGACAGAGTGAGAGAGAGAGAGTGAGAGTGGAAGAGTGAGAGTGGAAGAGTGAGAGAGAGAGAGAGTGAGAGTGGAAGAGTGAGAGTGGAAGAGTGAGAGAGAGAGAGTGAGAGTGGAAGAGTGAGTGAGAGAGAGTGTTTTATAGTGTAATTTTACAGTATTATATTGTAGTATTTAAAAAACGTTGCCTTGTTTAAGTGCCAGTTGCATTTAGTACAGCATGTTATTAGTTGTTCTCAGACATTATAACAAAAGTTATTCTCTACCTTACACCCCTCACATGTGATGACCCCATAGTGGATCCCAGACGATCTATCACCACAGATCTTACAGGGAATACTCTCAATATGAGCTAAAAAGAAAACACACACACACATACACACACACACACACACTCCTCATTAAGGTCATAATTAAGGTCATTAGAATGCAATCACATGCTTATATATAAAAAACATCTTTTAAAGGAATGTCCATCCATCTATCCATTTTCATCTTCTCCCAGTTGGACATGCCTGGAGCGCCATGCCAGAACCACTTCAACCAGCTCCTCTGTACGTGGAGGAGCAGCAACTCTACTCCGAGTCCCTCCCGGATGACCGTACTCTGTACCTTATCTCTAAGGGAGAGCCCGGACACCCTACGGAGAAAACTCATTTCGGCCACTTGTATTCGCGATCTCATTATTTTGTAGCCGAGTGCGAGGCAGCCGGGATGAGAATGGTCACTACCCAGAGCTCGTGACCATAGGTAAGAGTCAGAACGTAGATTGACCAGTAAATCGAAAGCTTTGCCTTTTGGCTCAGCGCTCTCTTCACCACAACGGTCCGGTACAGCGTCCGCAATACTGCAGCTGTAGCACCGATCCGCCTGTCAATCTCTCGTTCCATTCTTCCCTCAGTCGTGAACAAGAACCCGAGATACATCAACTCCTCCATTTGAGGCAAGGCCTCATTCCCGACCCAGAGAGGGCACTACACCCTTGTCCGAAAGGTGCTGATTCTCATCCCGGCTGCCTCACACTCGGCTGCAAACTGATCCAGCGAGGGTTGTAGGTGCTGGCCTGATGATACCAACAGGATCACATCATCCGCAAAAAGGAGATGCGGAATCCTGAGGCCACCAAACCGAACCCCCTCCGCCACTTGGGTACGCCAAGAAGTTCTGTCTGAATCGGTGACAACGGGCAGCTCTGGTGGAGTCCAACTCCCACCCGGAACCAGTCTGACTTACTGCCGGCCATGCGAACCAATCTCAAGGGTGAAAAGCTGGTCCAGTGTTCCACGACCAGGACAAAACCCACATTGTTCCTCTTGTAACTGAGATTCGACTATCGACCGGACTCTTTTCTCCAGAACCCTGTACATAGACCTTACCAGGGGGGTTGAGGAGTGTGATCCCTGGATAGTTGGAGCACATCCTCCCGTCCCCTTTCTTAAAAGGGGGAACCACCACCCCGGTTTGCCAGTCCAGAGACACTGCCCCCAATGTACACGCGATGTTGCAAAGACTTGTCAGCCAGGACAGTCCCACAACATTCAAAGCCTTAAGGAACTCTGGGTGGATCTCATCCACCCCCGGAGCCTTGATGCCAAGGAGTTTCACAACTACCCTGTTCACCTCAGCCCGAGATAAGCAAACCCACGTCTGTGTCCCCCTGCTCTGCTTCCTCTATGGAAGACGTGATGGTGGGATTGAGAAGTTCCTCGAAGTATTCCTTCCACCGCCTAATGACATCCACAGTCGAGGTCAGCAGATCCCTAGCCCCACTGTATACAGTGTTGGTCGGGAACCGCTTTCCTGTCCTGAGTTGCCTGACGATTTTCCAGAATCTTCTCGGAGCCAATCGAAAGTCACTTTCCATGGTCTCACCAAACTCTTCCCACACCACCACGACAGGCACAGACAACCCTGCGGCCACAGCTCCGGTCCGCCGCATTGACAATGGAGGTGCGGAACAAAGCCCATTCAGACTCAATGTCTCCGGCCTCCCTCGGGATGCGGTCAAAGCTCTGCTGGAAGTGGGAGTTAAAGACCTTTCTGACAGGTTCCTCTACCAGATGTTCCCAGCAAACCCTCATGATATGTTTGAGTCTGCCAGGTCTGTACGGCATCCTCGCCTGCCATCCGATCCAACTCACCACTAGGTGGTGCTCCTCTCTTCACTCGAGTGTCCAAGACACACAGTCCGACGATGACACAAAGTCAATCATCAAGCTGCGACCTAAGGTGTCCTGGTGCCATGTGCACTTATGGACACCTCTGTGCTCGAAGATGGTGTTAAAGGAATGTTTCACCTTTAAATGCTAACAGTGATACACAATGAGTGTGATGGATTGGGGTGATGGAGTGTGTGATAGTACAGTGTGATGGAGTGTATGATGGAGTGTGTGATAGTACAGTGTGATGGAGTGTATGATGAAGTGTGTGATAGTACAGTGTGATGGAGTGTATGATGGAGTGTGTGTTTTTTACAGGTGTTGTCAGACATCCTTGTGCCACTGCTGTAAAACAGGATGTCCTCATAGAAAAAGGAAGGAGAGTCATTAGAAATTTGTCTCCACAATTTATATCCACTCCATCTACCTCTGCTACAGGTACTTCTGTTGGTAATGGTTTATTGGTGCATGTTAATGGGTAGTTTGATTTATGTAGGTTGGCTGGTAAAGGTTGATGGTACAGGGTGGTGTAGTAAGGGATAGGGCTGAACGATTTTGGAAAATAATCTAATTGCAATTTTTTATCTATAAATTGCGATTGCAATTTAAAATCGAGATTTTTTCCATTGTTCCACTTCAGGAAACTCTGTTTCGGCATTTTTTATACAGCTCAGATACAGGGTTGCCGGGGAGGGGGGGGGAGGGGGGTGTGTGTAAAAAATGGACTAAATTTAAGTATTATTTTTATATCGTGATCGATCAATCGCCTGTGGTTGGCGCCAGAGCGAACTACTAACTTTTTAGTCTAAGACGCTCAATGCGTGAGAGTTGGCAACCCTGCAGGTATAGCAACTTGGCTAAAATATGTGTGTGAGGGCATTTGGTAGCGCATATCCAGTGTGTTTAACAAAGCCATGAAGCCGGGATTGTTCACTACATTAACGGACATCATGTCTTTCACTATGAACTCCGTTACTGCCCGAGTTATTTCAGCGTGCCGCTTCCAATTACATCCATAAGGAGTTACACTTTCAAACGGTTCGGTCATTGAACCCTGTCTGCTGGACCGCGGTCAAGCTATCCACGCTTTCGCGATTCATCCGCGCTTTAAATCTTATTGCGCCTATATGCGTGATTTTACGGTATTTCGCTGCTCACCGCATACTAAAGCTGTATAAGCGCAGAGAAACACTTTTGCGTATTTGAAGATGCAGCACTGGTCGTTGGCATTTTAGCCTTACAAAGAGGCTTTGTGGTGTTTTTTTTATGCTGAAGAAGGTTTGTAGTTTGTAGTGAGGGCAGTCATGGCCTGCTGGTTAGGGAACTGGTCTTGTGACCGGAGGGTCGTGGGTTCGATCCCCAGACCTGAGGCCTTGACTGAGGTGCCTCTGAGCAAGGCCCTTAACCCTCAATTGCTCACTTGTATAAAAAATGAGATAAAAATGTAAGTCGCTCTGGATAAGGGCGTCTGCCAAATGCCATAAATGTAAATGTAGTGTTACCTCGCGTCGTAGCAACAGTAGCAAGGCACGTTTTGCAGGGTACCTGACGTTGAGCAGCATCTTTTAAAAGCCAAAGTAATTTCACACAACTGATGTGCTGCCCCTCTTTGGTATTAGACTTTCAGTAGTGTCAGCTTCTGTCGAGCCTGAAGCCATTGTGCAACAAGTTAAAGTGCGCTGTGTTAACTTCACTTCTCCACCTCCCTGCCTCCTGCTCGGGTTTGCTCCATTCGTCCTCGGCTCGGCTCGCTCCCAAGTCACGCGACCAGTTTAAATCGCAGCCTATGCGATTAGACAATCGCGTTTTTAAAAATCGCGAAATTATCGCAAATGCAATTAATCGTTCAGCCCTAGTAAGGGATGATGCTACAGGGTGGTGTGGTAGAGAGTGGTGTAGTACAGGGTGATGGTAGAGGGTGGTGTGGTAGATGGTGGTGTGGTAGATGGTGTTGATGGTACAGGGTGGTGTGGTAGAGGGTGGTGTAGTACAGGGTGATGGTAGAGGGTGGTGTGGTAGATGGTGTGGTAGATGGTGGTGATGGTACATGGTGGTGTAGTACAGGGTGGTGTGGTAGATGGTGGTAATTGTACAGGGTGGTGTAGTACAGGGTGGTCATGGTACAGGGTGGTGCGGTAGATGGTGGTAATTGTACAGGGTGGTGTAGTACAGGGTGGTGTGGTAGATGGTGGTGGTATAGGGTGGTTCTTTCAGGGTGCTGTAGTACAGGTTGTGTTGTGATACAGGGTGCTGTAGTACAGTGTGGTGTAGTATAGTGTAGTGATACAGGCTGGAGTATGGGGGGGTATGATGGAGAATGGCAGGGTATGCTGGGGTATGGGGAGTATGGTGCTGTATGGGGGAGTATGGTGGAGTATGGTGGGGTATGGGGGGACTATGGGGGGCATAAGGGAGGCATATGGAGGGCGTATGTGAGGAGTATGGGGGGAATATGGTGGTGCATGGGGGGAGTATGATGGTGTATTGGGGGGAGTATGATGGTGTATGGGGGGAGTATGATGGTGTATGGGGGTGGGAGGGGGTGGAGTATGGGGGAGTTAGGGTTAGACCTGGCAGAGATCAGACTCTTTGCTGAGCAGAAGAGGAGAACCCATATAGAGAAGAAACAAACAGCCCTCCAGCACCTCTGTGGCATATTCATTAGAGCATGCGAAAGAAAATGCCTCCCTTAATCTTCCCTCTTTCTCCTTCTCCCTAGCTCTCCTCCCTCTTTCTCCCCATCTCTCTAATATTAACACACACAAAGCAATTTTCATCTGCATTTGTAGCTTGCATGCATTTGAGAGTCTCACATTTTGAGAATATTTTCCTCAATGTTACAGGAGCTGTTAATCCTCTGGTTTAACATTCTCTATTTTCTTGTTTCTCACTTTCTCTCTTTCTCTCTCTCTCTCACTCTGTCTCTCTCTCTCTCATTAGTTCTGTCTCTCATTCTTACTCTCTCACATTCTTTCTATTCTTTTGCGTTTCTATCTCTTGACACCTTAGGCATGTTAAACAAATCCCCGTTAGTCACTTGGGTCCTGAAGACCTAATCCACTCTGAATTTTGGATTATGGATTAATACCTCAATGTGCATAGAATTGTTCATCTGACAGTCTGCAGTCACACAGTTGCATCCTCCACTCCCCACTGTCCACAACCCTCCAGCCTCACATAGCCCTAATCCTAACCCCTAACCCTACACCCTAATGCCTAACCATAACCCTACACCCTTGTCCCTGAAGGCCTCTGGATCAAGCATAGTCTCCCTGTTTAGCCACATTTATATTCACACACATACTCACTCTCTCTATATATATACTACAGAATAATGGAATAATAATCACTCATACTTACACGTGTGAGCCTTCTTTGGTGCATCTAAAAAAGAAAACAGACAGAAATTAATATATTGAATTAAACATTAAATATCATGTTTACTCACTGTGTTTAGCTACTGCTCAGTGGAATGATGCATACGCTAATCATTTAACCAGACTGCTTCAGCATAAAAGTTAATCCCAGGAAGTAATAAAGCCTGTCAAAGACACGGTGTCCTTTAACTCCTCAGGCCTTATTAGCCAGTCTGACAGTAGGGTTAGGGATATGGTTAGGGTGAGTGTTATACCAGTCCCTGTACATACACAGCAGTGTTTGGGCTAGGGTGAGTGTATCTCTTTAATCACTTCTTTTGAATAACAGGCCAAGGAATCTATTCTAATGCAAAGATCCATCAGACAAATCTAATACCCCATAACTTGTGATCCATGTACCGTTGCTTATCTTGAAACAAGACACGTAGTCTGTCAAAAAGCCTTAACATGCCTGCGCACTCTTGACATTTCCAACTGAATTTGCCAAAGCAGAGGCTGAACCACACAACGTTTCAAACACAGGCCCTTCGTCAGCTGTGCACATTCTGGAGGAGCCTTCAGAAAATGCAGATGTTTAAGTCATAATCCATTCCATGAGGTTCTGAAGTTCCAAGAGAGCAATCAGTTCTTTCTTTTGAGTTTCCTCCTCATAGTCACCAAGAAGCAACTGCCAATGCACACAGACATGTAATTAAGACACATCCTAAAGCATCCTTCTACTAGGTGGAGAGTCTCAGTGGCTCCTGTGTAGTGTCAGTTTTGTTTTGTTTTCTCTGGTGTGATATGCCCATACCCAAGAGGCACCTAGCCCATGATCTTGTGCTGCTCTGATTGGTTCATTTGTTCTGCTCCTAGGTACTGCCCTTTACAGCCATTGGTAGAATTGTCTTGAGTCCAGCTCCTTTACTATCTGCTGGTGGGACACGCCATGCACACACTCATCCTTGCTTGAAGTTATTCATGGACGTTTGCTGTCTCACCCTGGATGGCAGATCTTACATGTTGGAGGCCCACTCCCCTCCTTCCTGCTGGCATACAGCCGTTAGATATTGGATCTTGGGTGGAGTGCCCAATGCATTGTCAGGAGTTTTCTGCTCTTCACGTCAGCAGCTTTCTGTTCTTCTCTTGGCCAGGTTATTATGCCTGCTGGATATCTGATGACAGGCAGGACATACTGGGTTTGTGGCACTGGTTTTTTTTTTGTTCCCACTCTGACTCTTGAGGACCTGTCTTACCTTGGGGAGGTGCTGGATCATGGGTTCTGTGTGATCGGCGAATCCCCAGGTATCTGTAGCCATCCTCCAGGATTGTTATGTGGCCATATTCAATTACCTTTGTCCTGATCACTTTTCCTTTTTTTTTTTTTACAATCAATCGACTACAATTTTCCAATCCAAATTACATTCCCATGTCCTTCATATATATCCTGGTCCGGTGGATGAGTGAGTCTCTTTGATATATTTTACACTTTATTATCAGTTACAATGCTGACTGAAATTCTGGTGTTCTACTTCGAGATATCTTCACCACTTAGCACTGGTGTTACGTGATGTTTCACTCCCCCATATCCTCTTCCAGTGCTGTTTTGTTTCAGGTCTGGGTGGATCCACAATCAGGGTTCTGAAGTCCTGTGACTCTGAGAGAACACTTTGGAGGGTTAATTGGCTATTTCACTATTTTGGCTCCTGTATCTTTCGTGGATCTCAGTAGTCTAGTTACCAGTGCTGTTATCCCTCACATATGGACTACCCATTGTATGTCTCCTCTAGTCATGCGTAATCTCTGATCTTTTTGCCCTGTGGTGTCACCCAGTACATTACTCTTCCTGAGAAGTCTGAGAAGAGCTTAGTTTCAACATTCAACGCTTACTTGTTGTAAACAGGGTTGGAAATTTGCACCCGCCACTGGCCAAATGCGGGTAAATTTATGAAGTAGCGGGTAAATCTGATCAACTCGCACGCCTCAGTGGCGAGTTAACAATGTAAACAGGAGAGGCTGTTCAATGTTGTGGTTTTCCGGGTTCAAATCGGGTAGTGACAGAGACCGCCACATTTATGATCAGATCTTCTGCTACTGTTACAGCTGGCCTGTTGGGGGCAGCAATACACCTGTACCGCAAATGCCACTAACCTGATTTGGACTACGCATGTGCGTAATTTAACGTTATTTCAGATAAGTCGCGGACGCTGCACGCTTACGGCTGCTAGTCTTACGCATGCGTGAGACATGTTGGTTATCCAGCCCACTGGGATTTATTAACAATTATATGTCACGGTTAGCACAGATGATAACATTTACCACCCAAAGCCAAAGAAACTTTGAACGTTTGCGCCAAACCACTATCAGCATTCCAAATATCGATTTCATTGTGAATCTGAAGTTACAGACAGTTAGTTAGCTAATGCAGCTTAAATAGTTTTTACAACTGCTACATCCACCAAGGATTGTTAAGTAACTCGCTGTCTAATTTACCTTAACTAGCTAGCAAATGTTTCGTAGAAGCTCGTCAGCATGTATTAGAGTATAGCTTACACGCGAGAGCTCCACTCTGATGATTGATGTTTGAGAGCAGGATGAGACTGAAGGACTAAATCTTCATGGTCTCGGTCTACATTGGCCTCTCATCACGTATCCTTCCATTCACCAAGTTTCTTAGTAACCCCTATTCATGCTGAACTGGGTTCTCAAGACATACACGCAGTGTGTTCCAATTGCATTTACTAATTTACTCATTCTAAATGGTTTTGAGAATATAGTATGCAGTATAATTAAGTGTCAAGGCTGAGTATACTCAAAAATTAAAGATGCATACTAAAAAAGGAGGAGGAGCTACTGGCATCTGTGAAATGTTTACAGCTGCAGTCAAACATGTGAATATGTATGACAGTATGATAATTAACAAACATAAGTTAATGTTTTAGTAAGAAATCTGTTTACAATGCTTAATAAGTTAGCAGTCTTTTGTAGTGTAGCTTCATAGGTAAGGCAGCTAATTAGCCATCTGACAGCAGCTACATTTACTTTATCTGTATTTGTAAACAAGATATGAACCTTTAATTAATTTAGTCCCACAATTTATATTGTAGATTAGGTTACAGTGTTAGTACAGTGCTGTGCTAAAGCCTCATATATGTTTAAATGTTTCTTCTCTATATGAAGGCTGGTTACAGGATTTGAAGGCTGGTAGATTTAAAACAGTCATTTCTCAGCTATGATATTTTTGCTTTTCATTCCAATTTCAATTTCATTTCATTCATTCCAATTTTTAACTTCAAACTGAAACTAGTCATGTGACTAACTCTCTGTCTTGTGTCTGTGATATTTGGAACAAAATAACAGACAGATGGTTTCCCTGCTTTCAAATATGAACCCTGGGGCTTTGATTACTTAATTAACTGACTCTGAGCCAAGCGGGCAGTGACACACATACAGGCTAATATGCTCCAGGGCTGAGTGTTTTTGCAAAGTCTGATCTTAGATCAGCCCTTCACACAGGAATCCACAGATACAATTTTCTGAGTCAGGCAAAACATTAATAAACTTCTCGGCAAACATCTCCAAGACTTCCTGAATTCAGTAATTCTATGAATTATACATTCTTTTTCTTTTTTTATATACATAATTTGAAACACATTTGGTGTTCCTTTGCCTTTGAAAATCCAAGTTTACAAATGATACAGGACAGTATTACGAGATGAAAATGGAGAAAATTCAACAGCTCATATAAAAACCTGTTTGTGCAAGCATAATGCCAACCCTAACCCTAACCCCTATCCCTAAGACTAACCCTAACCTATCATTAATTTGGTCACCAGCAATGTGAACAAGTTACTTATTTTCTTGGTCTAGTGAAATATTTGTGTGAGCAATACTATTTAACTGTGTATTATTTCATCATGTAATTAACCTCTTTGTGGATTTAAATAATTGTGTCCAAAATGAACCTGCTTGTAATGTCTAAATGTACCATTTCAAGTTCAGGTGGAAAACTCAAACTGCCAGTACTGGAAAAGACGGCCATGCAGCAAGGTGGGAATACAGCTCTTCTGTTTTCACACCTCATGATAGACAAGCAGGAAAGGGACAGGGTGAGAGAGAGAGAGAGAGAGAGAGAGAGGTCCCTTTATCTGATATACACTCTTTTGTACCTTGAATCTGTCACAGTGGAACAGTCCGACATTATGTTATATGTCCTTATCACTGTGTCTTACACAGATAAACGAAACAGGTACAATTATTGCATCTCACAGACAATGGAAATTGTAGGAAGTAAAACAGTTTTGTTCAAAGTCATAATGATTGACAGCTGCTTCTATGGACCAGATGCACTTGCACCCGCTATGTACAAACATTTATTACTGTTCTGTTCAATATCCAAAAATTGGTTAATTGGAGCTTAATTATTTATATATTTTTAGTTATTTATAAACACTCCAATAGTAATTCATCCTAATTCCACAATGTCCACCTCTGTTAACCTCCTTTCAAACACTTCTGATGAAACTGCAGGAATCACTATATGAGTACTAGAGAGTCAGATGAGTCAGATGGAGAATCAGATGGAGAATCAGATTGTGAATCAGATGGAGTCAGATTGTGAATGAGATGGAGTCAGATTGTGAATCAGTGGAGTGTATGTAAAATATAAACATTTTTATTTTATGAATATATTTAAGGTTAAATGTTAACCATAGAAAACTGTGAGAATAAATTAGAATAAAACACACTAATATGTTCCTAGAACATCACACACACACACACACACACACACACACACACACACACACACACACACACACACACACACACACACACACACACACACAAACTCTCTCTCTCTCTCTCTCAATACACTTAACAGAAACTCATACACTTCTAGTATATATAATAAACATATGCACTCAAAAGAGTACAGCACCGACACAAACTACACAACAGAGTACAGCACAGACACAAGCTACACAACAGAATGCAGCACAGACACAAACTACACAACAGAGTACAGCACCGACACAAACTACACAACAGAGTGCAGCACCGACACAAACTACACAACAGAGTGCAGCACAGACACAAACTACACAACAGAGTACAGCACCGACACAAACTACACAACAGAGTACAGCACCGACACAAACTACACAACAGAGTGCAGCACAGACACAAACTACACAACAGAGTGCAGCACAGAGTGCAGGGAAACAAAACACAAATGAGCAAAGGGGAAAATAACACAGTAGGAGCAGAGAGATGGGGAAGAAAAGAGAGGAGAGGAGAAGGAGGGGAGGGAGAGGAGGAGAGGGGAGAAGGAGGGGAGGGAGAGGAGGAGAGGAGAAGGAGGGGAGGGAGAGGAGGAGAGGGGAGGGGATGAAGGGTGGAGGAGGGAGAAGAGAGAAAACACATTTTCCGATGAGGAATTAGAAATGCACACTAATACTACCCTAATTCTCAACTAATACTCCCATAGTACTCCCCTGCAGACCTAATGAGGGGTGAGTACACCTCTGCAAACCGAGAGAAGAACACAATGACCTAAATCAAAGAGGGAAAAGAAAGAGAGAAAGACAGGCAAAAAGAAGGAGACAGTAAGTAGGAGAAAGAAAGAAAGATGGGGAGAGCAAATTAGAAAAACAGGACTAAAACCTCCACAGGGATGAATAAACCTCTAGAAAGGACGGACATGAAGGAACAGCTAAATAACACAAATTCCAGATTATTTGTCTGCTACGTTTGACCCCTACTGAGGAAGTAATTATGACTGGAGTATTGTAGCACATTCTACCTCCCATGAAACTGCACTGCTCTGTCAACCACTGATAGGGGCCACTGGAACTTTCTGTATATACACCATTAAATTCACTGTGTTCTGTTCTGATAAAATAGACGTCAACAAAACAAGCCACAAGGAACAAGGTCAAGATGCAGCACATACACAGCGCCCTCTACTGGCTCCCAGATGCTAGACGTAAAGAAAAGACAACAACAAAAAAAAATAACAGAACATAAAATCAAATCAAAACTAAAAACCAAACCAAAACAAAACAGGCTCAAACTGTTTTATTGTCCATTAAAGAAATAACAGAGTACACGGCTCCTAAGTCTTTGACATTATTGCACACCAGTATGGTTTACATAACCCCAGTTACTGAAGCTCTTTTTCCATAACCCTCCTGTACTGGCCCTCCACACGCGTACAGCTGCTCCGTCACTCACACGCAACCATTCACTCTCCTCCTGAAACCTGCATGTGTTTGAGCAATTAAGTGTCACTGTAGAACAATTTACACACAAGCTTCCAACTACTAAACGTCTAGAAATCAAGGGAGGCTTTTACAGTCTTTTTACAATAATGATTGAGGACTCGAGGTGTGCCAACCACGTCCCCCGTGCTAACGTCCTCCCGCTAATTCGGCCAAGCAGTGACTCAGTCTTCAGCTCCATCAGGGCAGCAGCGCCAGGGTTTGTGTTTGCAGTCACAGTAAAACAGAGGAAACGGAGTAAAAACCAGACTGCAAACATGCCACGTGGATGAGAGTTTGATGGGAAGGTGGTTCTGGGTAAATAAGCTGATCTCTGTAAACTGCCCAGTTGCTCCATTAGTATGTACTTACTCCATTAGGCCATACTTGATCCATTAGTATGATGAACAGTAATACTGAAGCATTCATATTGTATAATGGATGTTGCAATTGTCTGACAGACCTTTAAAAGTGCTTGGCTATGTTTGCTTGACATCTATTCTGGAAAGGGCTAATCATACAAACACCAGGCTTTAATTATATGAACACCAGGTTTTGTTTAAATGATGTCATAGTAACTGGCTTGCTGTGTTTAGATTTTGGCCAAAGGCACACACACTACAAACCTCTAAAAGACATGAGGAAGTGTACAAATCTACACACACAAACACACAGTCATACACTCAGTCTCACACTGCTGAGCTAACTGTAACACCATAACCCTAGCATCCTAACACCAACACCATAACCCTAACACCCTAACCCTAGCATCCTAACATCATAACCCTAACACCATAACCCTAGCATCCTAACATCATAACCCTAACACCATAACCCTAGCATCCTAACATCATAACCCTAACACCATAACCCTAGCATCCAAACCCTAACGCCATAACCCTAGCATCCTAACACCAACACCATAACCCTAACGCCATAACCCTAGCATCCTAACATCATAACCCTAACACCATAACCCTAGCATCCAAACACCCTAACCCTAGCATCCTAACACCAACACCATAACCCTAGCATCCTAACATCATAACCCTAACACCATAACCCTAGCATCCTAACATCATAACCCTAACACCATAACCCTAGCATCCTAACATCATAACCCTAACACCATAACCCTAGCATCCAAACACCCTAACCCTAGCATCCTAACACCAACACCCTAACCCTAGCATCCTAACACCAACACCATAACCCTAACACCCTAACCCTAGCATCCTAACATCATAACCCTAACGCCATAACCCTAGCATCCTAACATCATAACCCTAACACCATAACCCTAGCATCCTAACATCATAACCCTAACACCATAACCCTAGCATCCTAACATCATAACCCTAACACCATAACCCTAGCATCCTAACATCATAACCCTAACACCATAACCCTAGCATCCTAACACCAACACCATAACCCTAACGCCATAACCCTAGCATCCTAACACCAACACCATAACCCTAACCCCATAACCCTAGCATCCAAACACCCTAACCCTAGCATCCTAACATCATAACCCTAACACCATAACCCTAGCATCCTAACACCATAACCCTAACACCATAACCTTGCATCCTAACACCATAACCCTAACACCATAATCCTAACGCCATACCCTTGCATCCAAACACCAACACCATAACCTTAGCATCCCAACACCAACACCATAACCCTAATGCCATAACCCTAGCATCCTAACACCAACACCATAACCCTAACACCATAACCCTAGCATCCTAACATCATAACCCTAACACCATAACCCTAGCATCCAAACACCCTAACCCTAGCATCCTAACACCAACACCCTAACCCTAGCATCCTAACACCAACACCATAACCCTAACGCCATAACCCTAGCATCCTAACACCAACACCATAACCCTAACCCCATAACCCTAGCATCCTAACATCATAACCCTAACGCCATAACCCTAGCATCCAAACACCCTAACCCTAGCATCCTAACACCATAACCCTAGCATCCTAACACCATAACCCTAACACCATACCCTTGCATCCAAACACCAACACCATAACCTTAGCATCCCAACACCAACACCCTAATGCCATAAACCTAGCATCATAGCATCATAACACCAACACCATAACCCTAACACCATAACCAGAGACAACATGTAAAAGAACAGGAACAAAGTAAGATGTAGAGGGAACACCAAATACCAAAATAAACACTTACACAAGCAGTAAACACCACAACCTGTTTATTTGACCTATGCTGAATATTGAGTTCAGTCTGTCTTAAATAGCATTTGCTTTATTGCACGTTCATGTGGTGACATTGATATCAATGTTCAATTCAACTCGTTTGAACCACTCACAAAACATTAATGGGTAAGTATTAAATATGCTGAATGGTAAACTAACATCTCAGAAATATTTCACTGGAGGTTTCTAATCTACAGGACTATTACACTCCATTTTTGACTCTCATTGTTTAACAGAAGTTCACTGTTATCTTTATCCAGGTAGTGTGTTGGAGAAAGGAAAAGAAGAAAAATGCGTTAAAAGTTAAAACCTTGAGATGTACTGGGCATGTAACATTTTTAAAGCTACAGTCTTTATATATTTACACATGATTTACATATTTACGTCAAACCAGTCAGGGTTGTTTTATAAACGCTCTACTAGCTACTGACAATCCCAGCCATCACACCGGAACAGTGCTGACAGTATGTTTGTCTGATACCCGCTATCACAGTGACAGGACGTTCGTCTGATACCCGCTATCACAGTGACAGGACGTTCGTCTGATACCCGCTATCACAGTGACAGGACATTCGTCTGATACGCGCTATCACAGTGACAGTATGTTTGTCTGATACCCGCTATCACAGTGACAGGACGTTCGTCTGATACCCGCTATCACAGTGACAGGACATTCGTCTGATACGCGCTATCACAGTGACAGGACGTTCGTCTGATACCCGCTATCACAGTGACAGGACGTTCGTCTGATACGCACTATCACAGTGACAGTATGTTTGTCTGATACCCGCTATCACAGTGAGAGTATGTTTGTCTGATACCCGTTATCACAGTGACAGGACGTTCGTCTGATACCCGCTATCACAGTGACAGGATGTTTGTCTGATACAAGCTATCACAGTGACAGGATGTTTGTCTGATACAAGCTATCACAGTGACGGGACGCTCGTCTGATACTCGCAATCACAGTGACAGGATGCTCATCTGATACACGTTATCACAGTGACAGGATGCTCGTCTGATACACGTTATCACAGTGACAGGATGCTCATCTGATACATGTTATCACAGTGCCAAGACGCTCGTCTGATACATGCTAGGGTTCACACAGTGATGCCACAGTGCTCATCTCCCTCTGTTCTCCTCTAGATGGCTGTAATTAGTCTGTTCCTGTTCAGTTACACATACAATCTTTTTGTATTTATATATGAAGACATAAAAGCTTGGTGACCTTTACAAGATAGGCCAAATATGACTTCCTAACCGTAGCTGCATGCAAACCATAATGGCACTTCTGCAAATAAAGGTTATGGTGTGTCCAGCAAGGGCAGATAAAGGTTATGGTGTGTCCAACAAGGGCAGATAAAGGTTATGGTGTGTCCAGCAAGGGCAGATAAAGCTGGACACAACAACAAATGAGAAGTGTCAGGCAGATGGAAACAAAACTTAACAGAAACAAACTCAGGGTTGCCAACTTTTGAAGATCGCTTGGAGTGAGATTTGAACCTGGAGGAGGTGGCGAGTGTAAATTGTTGATGGGGGGAGGGGGGTAAAATGGACACTAATTAAGTATTATATCGCGATCTACCGATCGCCAGTGGTTGGCACCAGAGCGAACTAGTAACTCATTGAATCATAGAATTTTTTTTTCGGTTAAAGTTAGGTTATGGTATAGAGTTAATCTTAAAGTAAAAGGGGTCTAAGACCTTTCGGTGCTCTGGCTCACCTACTCATGGTTAGGGTTAGGGTTAGAGAGTTGGCAACCCTGCAAACTGAAGACCAACTGTGCCGAAAATATGTGTGTTGTGTATGAGTCTGTGGAGGGAAGATGACCGGAGCACATGCATGACAGTGTTTTGGTAATAATTATAATGAACAATTGAAAAACAAGCAAGGAAAGATTGAAGATGTGTTATATATTAAACCTATATATTAAACCTGACAATGTACCAGGTATATTAAACCTGACAATCTACCAGGTATACTAAACCTGACAATATACCAGGTATACTAAAACCTGACAATGTACCAGGTATATTAAACCTGACAATCTACCAGGTATACTAAACCGGACAATGTACCAGGTATACTAAAACCTGACAATGTACCAGGTATATTAAAACATGACAATGTACCAGGTATATTAAAACATGACAATGTACCAGGTATATTAAACCTGTCAATGTACCAGGTATATTAAACCGGACAATCTACCAGGTATATTAAACCTGACAATCTACCAGGTTTATCATCTTTTCTGGTAAACACACACTTGCCAATTATACTATTTTCCTCTTCAAGAGGCATTCCAACTTATAAAGTGATTATTTTCAGTGTCACTGTGCATTTGCATTTAATCATCCTGCATATACTTTGCACAGTAGGAATTACATCTGCAGAACTGTAGCTTAATTCTCTTGCTCCTGTGTTCTCTTTCACCCTTGTCCTATGAGAACACTCAGCACAGGAGATAAGCTGCTACTTTTAGTTGGTTTTTATCATTATATCATTCCTTTTATGCAATATTCCTGTCCAACTGTGTTGAGCTGGATGTTTGTTGTCCTAACCCCACATCCTAATCCTAACCCTGCATTCTAATCCTAATCCTCACCCTGCACCCTAACCCCACATCCTAATCCTAACCCTGCAAGTTTCACGAGCTGGTAGGGGAGCATGGTTTGTCCTGAATATCACAGTGCTGTTAGGTGAGCTCAGTTTAAAGATCTGGCTGCCACTGGGTCCTCAGCAAAAGCAAAAATCAAAAATATTCATAGTCCACACTTATAATCCTAACATTCATAAACTACACTCAAAATAGCATAAAAGTTTAAAATCCACACTCAAAATAGCATAATTTTTTTAATTCACACTCAAAATATTAAACATTCATAATCCAAATTTACATAATCCAGTCATAGCACCATGAGAATTCATAATCCGCACTCAAACAATAGCCAATACATTTATTATAATTGACATTCATACCAGTATAAACATTTATAATCTACACTCATTTGAAACAGCCTAAACATAATTTAATCTAAACAAAAACATAATCCACACTCATCACTTGAAAAATAGCATTGAACTTGCTTTAAGAGCTAAGAGATGATTCAGTCAAATTCAAAACACAGATTTGTCTGCTAATGTAATGTTGTTAATGATGACACAAAGAAATTAACAGCCCAAATAACAGCCCAATAAAATATTTTGAAACAGAATTTCTGTAGTACATTAAACTATAAACAAGAAACCAAATGTTTAAATCAGTATTCAAGATAACTCTAGTTGGGAAGAGGGGAACATAAACTCTAACTCTATACCTTTAACCCTAAACTTAGAGCTATAACCCTAACTCTATACCTTTAACTCTATACCTTAGAGCTATAACCCTAACTCTATACCTTTAACCCTAACCTTAGAGCTATAACCCTAACTCTATACCTTTAACCCTAACCTTAGAACTATAACCCTAACTCTATACCTTTAACCCTAACCTTAGAGCTATAACCCTAACTCTATACCTTTAACCCTAACCTTAGAGCTATAACCCTAACTCTATACCTTTAACCCTAACCTTAGAGCTATAACCCTAACTCTATACCTTTAACCCTAACCTTAGAACTATAACCCTAACTCTATACCTTTAACTCTATACCTTTAACTCTATACCTTAGAGCTATAACCCTAATCCTAGATTTTTCTTCCTAACTCAGTGTAGCTCAGAGCAGACCAGAACCAGTGAAACCAAACATTGATATGAAAATACTCTGACATTTTTACAGCACCAGGGCTACTCCTGAGACTGCACCATTATTGTATCACAATAATTAACACAGATCATTATTTTCACACTTATATGAATTTTGTCATCATAAGTATTTTAGGAGCTACATAACTCTGTACTGCTGTATCTTTGGGATACCACTGGAATATTTCACACTATGGAAGCCCTACATCCCCACAACAGACTGCCCTGCAGAGAGAGGACCACGAGACCTCTACTGTCTGCTACAAGGTGATAAAAATGCATTAGCTTTGGGAGTGTAATTTTTAATGGCATGACATTGGTTTATTGCATTTTTTAAGACAGCTCGTTTTAAATTTGCAACAGCAAAATCACATTAAGACTAACATAACTAACACTATTTTGCTGTTGCAAGAAAATCTAAATGTTTTGTGGCCTAGTTGCCACAAAATCTCACAATCTCATGGTATCAGAGCTCCCAGACAGAAAAAATATATTACACAAATATTGAGTCATACGAATCTAAGTGCTAATCACATATCGAGTCATACGAATCTAAGTGCTAATCACATATTGAGTCATACGAGTCTAAGCGCTAATCAAGGAGTCATATGGAAATGGAAACTCCCATCACATGAACACAGAAGAAAATCAAAGAGACAATATCAAATAATAAAATGTTCCATCAGGACTCGCTTGGTAAACTACATATAAAATGTCATTCCAATGAGTTGTTTGTTAGTTTGGCATCTGTTGTCTTGTTACATGCTGTTACAAAAACAATAAATCTGGAAAAATTGGTGAAAACGCAACACGTGCACAAACGGAGATGTGCACGATGAGAAAGAGTACACTGGGCAGGTGCACTTCAGCTTTGGTGCCTTTATCAACTTGATGTTTATCACAGAGAAATCAGAACAGAACTTTTGCCTCCTGTCTGGTGCAAACAAAGGAGATTTTACATGCACAAAGGCTTTAACCCTGACCTACTGGGTCATAGGTCATAAGACACAGAACACCAACACCTGCAGTTAAAGAACTAAACTGAATTGTACCTGTAAAGTTAAACCCATTCAAACAGCTGCGTGCATGTTTTCCCATTTGCACAAAGCAACTGTTATGTAAAGCTGCAAGAATTAATCGCTCAAGTCTTTGGAAAGTCTGAATATATGTTATCGGTTTAGGGTTAGCGGGTTAGGTTCGGGTTCGGGTTAGGAAGGTCCGCACAGTAGACCGCTGGGCCAGCCTGCTGCTGTCCCGTTACGTAACCACGGAGCACGTGCTAGCCACGGAGGTTGGAGGCGACACAAATACATTAGACAAAAGTAAGACATGTCACCCAAATACAATGGTGACGAACCAGACTGCTTAGACCGAGCAGGCAAGAAGTGAGAATGCCACAATGTTCCGTGTCCACTGGACCCGAGTAGTTACATAACTCCGCACGCCAGCGGCCAGCACAGCGCCTGCCAAGCGCGGGGGGGTTGATACACACGTCCACGAAAACTGACCAGACCTGAACTATGCGTGGACACACTGTATTACTGTATCACTGTATTACTGTATCACTGTATTACTGTGTTACTGTATTACTGCCAATAAACGGGAGAAATCCACGTTTTCTACGGTCTTCAATCCGGGACGTATAATGGGGTGTGGCTCTGTTTAATGTAAAATAAATAGATTGGACGCAGGGGTAGAGTTCACAAAGCCGTTACCAAACACACACAGATGTGGTAACAGGACGTTTCATTACGCCGGGATTATCCGGCAACACTGAGACCGTATTCTGCTGAGAGCTGCTTTATTAATCCGACGAGACGTGGTGTTCCTGAAGCCCACAGCACCGGGCTCACTGGACCAGATGACTCCCAAACACAATCACACGGGTGTATTTAACAACTTAGTCCAAGTGTTACAAGCGTTCTTACAGCTGACACCTATCCTGTTAGGCCATATATTCAACGACGATCGGGCGACCAAACATTTCACTGTAAACTAGCAAAACATTCACCATAAAATGGAAATGTGCAATTGATACCTGGTCATAGTTACAGGAGGCTACACAGAAGAATAAAACTAGCGTGTCAGTGGCTTTAATCTGCCCAAGAGCTCAAGGACTGATCAACCAAGACAGCCCTGTCGCAAATGTCTGCGTGTCCTGTCATAACACATATATGAGATCATGAGATCTTACCCCTGGTGCTGGAGCAACTGTGTCTTCTACCCGGCGGCTGCTGCTCGCTCCCAGCCTCGCTCTCCGGGTTCACCGGGATCTTCTCATCCGCTCGAGAAGCGCGTTCGGTCAAGTCTGTGACGAGGTCGGGTGGTTGATCCATATTTCCCTCTTACAGTATATTCTTCGCGAAGTAAGATGTTCTTTAATATGATGCAATTCGCTCTTCCACCGACTGTTCATGCAGGCTGCGTTAGTGACGGACGCGGCGCTAGTCGAGCGGGCGTGGTGGCGGTCCACACACACAGCGCTCTGGAGCCGCACCGACGCTCCTCAATAATACAGGCAATTTACTAGGAATGTATCACCAAATTCATTATATTTGTAATTAGCTCATCAAATATTGATGGGAGAAGTATTTTAAAGTCATTTCTATATTTAGGTCAGCGTGGATATTTTCATTATTTGTTCCGTATATCCACTGTTTTGATAAGCGCTTCTTGCTTTTCAAGTTCTAATCAAATATGGAAAATCTCTCAGTACGTACGTATGTGTGTACACACACACACACACACGCAGCATGCTTTGGCATGTGATGACTGACTATGCTGCTGACGTACTTCCGTAAAACACCGCCCCAAGATACTGCACGAGGCACCATGCATGGACTGGGCTGTGTATTACTGCAAAAAATATCAGCGCGAGTAATGTTTTAATTAAAATTTATATAAGATAGAACTGCCATATGATCATTCACGACTAGACAAAATGTGGGTAGCAGTCTTTCAAATGTTCAAATGAGTCTAGAACTTAAACGGCGTTTTAGACGTTTTGAACACCTTAAACACTGTCAATATGTATTTATGGTTTGGGATTTCAGGATGATCAGTGTACTTGTGTTGTAACTGACCTCATGGTGCGCACACAATGATAAACCCACGGACCAGTGACAGTGGGTTTACCTTTGTACCCGTCTGGGTAGGTGGATAGCTTTAGTCGGTTCCTTTTACGGTGTCAAACCGTCACCGTTGGAATCCATTTTTATTAGATAATCACAGAAACACCGACACGCCGCGTGGCGCCTGCACATTTGTTAATGCCGCGTGCGCGTGATCACTTCTCCCAGCCCTGCTCCACGTGCTCTGTTGCTGGAGAAGTTTAATTCGTGTTTGTATCACGAGCCGTTCTGTGGTCCACTGTGTGACGACAGCTGTGGTTATAGCTGACAGCTGAGATGTGTCCGTGAAGCCGAGGCTTAGCTCGTGCCCTAACCCTAAACCCTAGATTACTATTTTGTTCACGAGCCAGTTATTCCAAAGGCTCACACCATGCAGGGCTAAATAATAATAATAAAAATAATCATAAAAATACATAAAATATTTTTGTGCTCAGTCAGGGGAGTGGTCACTGCGTCATTAGATAATGTACATACAACCTATGACATTGTTGAAGAAAAATGTGCCGTTTTATCCTGATTACACAGTGGGTCAGGGCCCTTACACACCGGCCTGTTCCAGCACAGCTGAGGTCTGAGGTGTGCGAGTTTGAAGGGGAGTGAAACTGCAGTGTGGGTGTGTTCCCCTGGGTTGGTAGATGGAATCACCACTGAGAATATGACTGTTCTTCACACTTACCATCTCTCTCTCTCTCTCACGCACACACACATTCACTCTCTCACACACAGTCTGCCTCTCGCTCTCTCTCTCACACTCACACACACACACAGTCTCTCTCTTTGTTTCTCTCACACATGTCTGTCACCAACTAGAAAATGACATCCAGAGGTACAGTTAATCTCTTTCAGTAAACACACCATCGTCCAGCTCAGCATATCCGGGAACATTATGCATTTTTCTAGGTGTGTCATAATCCCGCATTCTCATATCGACCAAAAACCAGATCAGTTAAATTCATATGTGTAGAAACGCTTTATATAGCAAATACAATCAATACAAATATGCCTTTAAGCACAATGATTATTACTGGCCGAAAGACAAAAGTGCTTTTATTTAATCAGTGAAATGAGCACTGAATGACTTGATTACATTAAAGTTTTCGTTTGAGTGTGCTCAACTTAATTGTGCTCACAGTGATCAATAAACATTTTCAGGATGGATTTTTACAGTCCAATTTGTTCATTATAAGAAATCCATAGTGCATCAATTCAGTAGAGACAAACATTTTCATTAAGAATAAAATACCTCAGAGCTTTTACCACTGAAACGTCATTCGCCTGATTCTGTCTCTATCCATGTTACTGATTGGTCTGTCTGGGGTAAACTTTAGGAACCTGACTAACATGACAAGGGGAAAAGGGAGTTGTGTGGGACACTGAACAGAGTGAGCTAAACTCATGGAACCAAGACTACTTCACAAATCCTACTATTATTAAATTTACTACTGTAAAAATACCTCAAAACTCAGGGATTCAGATCTGAAACCCTTCTATTTGCTTTCTAGAGACTCCACACTTTCAGATTCCACCACAAATATCAAGACAATTCTGAAGAAACCAAAAGACCTGCCATGTCGATAAAAATAAAGTTAAAAGAAGCCGATTCAGTTCTGGAGCAAAGTCAGGGATGGATTACTTTAGCATCAGTGGAATTGATCCTGTGCTGAGTGACAGCAGGACAACGTCACTGCACTTCATGGCACGAGGGAGCAAAGGCCCCCAGGAGAGCTGCAGGTGTGCTTGGCCTTCAGACACTCAGCCCTCTAACAGATCTCAGTCACAGTGGGCCAACCATGTACAGCAAATGCACACAGCATGGATCCCAGCAGCAGTTAGGGATTTCAAATGTACATGCATGAGTAGAGAACTAAAACAAAAGAGAAGTAGAGATTTAAAACAGAAAGACAAAGAACTGTTACTGTCTAATTTTGTTTGGAGCTTACAATGAATCAATATGCTTTATGTTTAATGTGAATTCAACAGATGCACTGTGAAGTATATTGTGCATTTTCTAAAGTATACTGTGCATATACTGAAATATACTGTGCATATACTGAAGTATACTGTGCATATACTGAATTATATTGTTTCGGTGCTCAGGCTGTGCTGCCTGGCTTGGCTGTCTGGAAGCGCTGTGATTTCTGTCTGACCATCTGATGCTGCCGGTGAGACAGGTGAGCGTTCTGGATGGCACACTGCAGTTTCTGTGGGCCCACAAGACAGTAGGAGCTTAATGAAGAACCGTGTGGTTTACAGATCATACACCACAGAGCTATGCAGCGCTTACACTCAAATATTAACTTACAAAGAGCTGAAACGTTTACTGTATAACCAGTTGTACTGTTCAATGTATAAACTGAACCGGCAAACGGCATTAAAGTAGATGATGCGTTTCTAAAGGTGAGAGGTGAGTATTGACATGCACATCAGGGGCGTGTGGGGGGTGTCACCTCCGCCCGCTCCGTCTCTCTGAACTGCACCACCTTGACTGCTCTCTGCACATCCTTCAGGATCTTCAGTTTATTTTGTTCCTAAACACACAACACGCAGCCAATTTCAATCTTAAGATGTCACCAGGTTACATTTATAATAAATGCATTACCTTAATACTGGAGTGTGTACAGACGCCTGTACCTTGTAAAAGATCTTCACGTCTCCTCCTTCCAAACATGGTGGTTGCAGGAAGTTCTCAAACAGGACCTCCCATTCTTTGTTAAAATGTCCAATCAAGTCGATCTCTTTAATACACATCACCCTCCTGCATGAAGGACGCACACACGCGCACGCACGCACACGCACACAAAGACACGCACGCACAAACACACACACATGCGCGCATGCACACATTAATCAGCTCCACAGATGGGTTCTGGTAATGTTTGGGGTTGTTCGGAGTGTTTGGAGTGAGATTTATAGTGTATTCCAGAGATATTTAAAAGTCTTGGACGTGTGACTGTAATTATGATTTGGAGTGTTAGGGGGTTTGGTAAAGGTGTATTTATAAGTGTTTTGGGATGTGTTTAACGGCAGGTTTGGGGTCTGATTTGGAGTGTGTTTTGGTCGCGTTTGGAGGCATGTTTGTTGGCTTTTTTGTGGGTGAAATTTTCCCCAAAGTTATTTGGGAAGTTTGGGGATATGTGAATGTTGTGTTTGTAGGTGTGTTTGTGTGGGGACGTGTGTATGGTGTGTTTGTAGGTGTTTGTGTGGGGACATGTGTATGGTGTGTTTGTAGGTGTTTGTGTGGGGACATGTGTATGGTGTGTTTGTAGGTGTGTGTGTGGGGACATGTGTATGGTGTGTTTGTAGGTGTGTGTGTGGGGACATGTGTATGGTGTGTTTGTAGGTGTGTGTGTGTGGGAACATGTGTATGGTGTGTTTGTAGGTGTGTGTGTGTGGGACGTGTATGTTGTGTTTGTAGGTGTGTGGGGACATGTGTTTTTGGCTGTGCCGTGTGTGTGTGAGCTGTAATCAGGACGAGTACCTGTTGGTGACAATAATGTTTGTTTTTCTGTGTCCTGGATATTCAAAGTGCTCTCTGAAGAACTCTGCATCAAGCTGTTTAACCTCTGACCTCTGAAACACACACACACTCAGTCCAACAGAATCTCACATACAAGGCTTCCCAAATTATTACTCAAAGACAAATTATGGAATGCCATGATTAAACTTTTTGTTGTTTTGTATTCAAATAACACATTCTGGTCAAAATCATATCTAGGGGGATTTATTACAGATATTATGATTATTTATAACAAATCACTGAACTCAAACAAGATGTATGACAAAAAAGTTGGATTATACACATCAAAAGCACTGTTTGTCTAACTCATTTGCATCCTAGCTTAGTCCGAAGTGTATATATATATATATATATATATATATATATATATATATCTCAGTGGCGAACCAGGGCCGAATCAGGGCCCTCTACGCCCTCTCAGAGGGCCTAAAATATTCTTTAAAAAAACAAAAAAATGTGGGTTTTTTTTTTTCAATTTTATTTTATCTACTTATTTTATCTCAGTTTGACTATCGACATCTAAACAATTACAAAAATATAAGCAAATAAATTATTCAACCATGTCTATTCAATCTGTGTTGGAAGGTGAGGGGTTAAGTTAAGTGGAAGCCTGTGAGCCAGTCAAATCAAATCAAATCAAATATATTTGTATAGCGCTTTTCACAACATATGTTGTCACAAAGCACTTTACAGGATTTACAAAGTTAACAATACTAGTCACTAGTCATAATAATAATAATACTAGTCAAAAGCCAGTCACTCCCTATCAGGACTGTGATGCCTCCGCAGAATGTTGGTGATTGGTGGGCCCGCTGTTCATTTACAGAGGGGCAGGCAGTTATAATTCAGCGCAATGCCAGTTTCAAATTACAGTAAAATTGACCAATCATTGTACCACCGCTAGCTAGTTTCGATTCATTCCTTTGATGCCCTCGTGCGCCTCATTTACATATTCCGCTTCCGAGGAACATGGAGCTGTAGAACTTTATTTTATTTAAGAAGTTATGTAGTACAGATGTTATTGTTTATTGCATTTCTAAAACTACTGTCGTCTTCAGTTTTTTCTTTATTGCAGTTCATTATGAGAGGAAACAAAATTTTTTGGGGGGGGGGGATGTTAGCGGGCCCAGGTTTAATGGCCACGGTTCGCTACTGATATATACACACACATTATATATATATATATATATATATATATATATATATATATATATATATATATATATATATATATATATATATTATACACACGCACACACATACACACTAGGAAAATACATTAGACATTCATTTGGTCATGCTTTGCTAAATATTATTTCTTATAAAGATATATTAATTTGCTGACGAATTCACATTCGTACATAAACAGCATGTATATACATATTGTTGAATCAATAGTACAATGTTAACACACTAGAGACATGGAATACGAATAAATAAAAAAAATAGAAAAATAGGGGAAAAAAGTTTTTTCAATAAATTAATTGCTATTAGTATATGCAAATTACTGATTTAGCATATCATAGTTGCTTGCTACCTTGAATAAACTGAAACTTTAAAAGCGATTGTGTCTTCTTCAAATTGCTATCCTAGATTTTATTTAAATTTCTTTGCCAAGTTGAAGGTCCCATGGTGTAAAAGGTTAACGGCTAAAAGGATTCATCATAAACTAGTTTAAAAATGTAGAATGAACCAAAAAGTGGCTTGTTCCAGCAAAAAATAAACTACAATTATTACACACAACAGAGCAGGACTACAGCCACAAACAGCGACAAACAGATGCGAAGTGAACTGCAGTTTAGGATTAAGCATTTCTAGAACATTACAAACACAATAATTATACACAGAGGCACATGTAGGTCATTTGGGAGTGGAAGAAGGATCAGGAATAAGAATCACTATCTTCAGCAACTGCAGTGCTGTAATCAGGAGTAGCCTCTGTGTATCTTAGCTGTGTGTGTGGGATTAGTTTTGCGATGCCATAAGAATCCCAAAGCTGTTATTCCTCATCAGGCTGCGAATGAAAGAAAGGAAAGAAAAGATAAGAACATATCAGTCCAGAGAAAGGAGAACAGGAGAGGAGCGGAGAGCAGGAGAACAGAGCTAACAGCAGAGCAGGAGAACGGAGCTAACAGCAGAGCAGGAGCAGTTTGGACGTAGCACCATATTCGTCATCGTTTACACGCTAGCTTTTAGCTATTAGATATGAATCCAGGGAATTTATTCCAATAGGGTCAGAGTGTTAGTGAAGTTGGTGGAGAGGTGAGGAAGAATTCTGGAATGTCCTCACCTGGAAAAGGTCGTAACCCTGTGACTCGTGGTGCTCGTATGGACGGATGATCCCGTCCTCTCGAACGAGTCGAACGGGCCTCAGCTTGGTCACCTCCTCAGTCGACTCCGCCACCCTGGCAATCAAATCCTGCACTTACATCCAGTTTATCAGACTTTGCTATATTAAGGTGCACCCCAATAAATTACAATAGAATCGAAAAGTCATTTTATTTCAGTAATTAAATTCAAAAAGTGAAATTTTAGCACAGCAAATAAAATGTATAGCCAGAGAATCTAGCTGCTTTAAGGCTTCATGAACAGGTGAATATTAAACTGTGTCATTAGTCTGTGTTTAAGTGTTTATATTATACTCTATCACACCATGTACCGTTCAACCCCGAGATACGACTAAACCAACTAATGACATTTCTGAGATACGATGTTGGATTCTGAGTTTTTTTTTCACTCCGAGAAATGAATCTAACTCCAAGATATGACGAGGGAGCCAGACGTCAGCCATGATGTAAATTTCATCCACCATGTGCCACGTGTCAGCATTTAATCAAAACTGCCCTCACGTGTCAATGTTTAATCATAACTGCTCTCACGGGTCAGCGTTTAATCATAACTGCCCTCACGTGTCAACGTTTAATCACAACTGCCCTCACGTGTCAGCGTTGAATCATAACTACTCTCATGTGTCAGCGTTTAATCATAACTGCCCTCACATGTCAGCGGCGTTTAATCAAAAATTCCTCGCACATGTCAGCATTTAATCATAGCTGTTCTCACATGTTAACGTTAATTATAACTGCTCTCACGTGTCAACATTTAATCATAACTGCTCTCAATGTGTCAGCGTTTAATCACAACTGCTCTAACTATCAGCGTTTAATCACAACTGCTCTCGCATGCCAGGGGCATTTAATCAAAACTGCCCTCACGTGTCAACATTTAAACATAACTGCTCTTACGTGTCAACGTTTAATCACAACTGCTCTCACGTGTCAACGTTTAAACATAACTGCTCTCACGTGTAAGCGTTTAATCACAACTGCTCTCACGTGTCAATGTTTAAACATAACTGCTCTCACGTGTCAATGTTTAAACATAACTGCTCTCACGTGTCAGCGTTTAAACATAACTGCTCTCACGTGTCAGCGTTTAATCACAACTGCTCTCACGTGTCAGTGTTTAATCACAACTGCTCTCATGTGTCAACGTTTAAACATAACTGCTCTCACGTGTCAGCGTTTAATCACAACTGGTCTCACGTGTCAATGTTTAAACATTACTGCTCTCACGTGTCAGCGTTTAATCACAACTGCTCTCACGTGTCCACATTTAAACATAACTGCTCTTACGTGTCAGCGTTTAATCATAACTGCTCTCACGTGTCAACGTTTAAACATAACTGCTCTCACGTGTCAGCGTTTAATCACAACTGCTCTCACATGTCAACATTTAAACATAACTGCTCTCACGTGTCAGCGTTTAATCATAACTGCTCTCACGTGTCAGCGTTTAAACATAACTGCTCTCACGTGTCAACGTTTAAACATAACTGCTCTCACGTGTCAACATTTAAACACAACTGCTCTCACGTATCAGCGTTTAGTCATAACTGCTCTCACGTGTCAGCGTTTAGTCATGCTATTGTGTGAAATGTCTTTATCTCTCACCTTACGTTACCACTATTGTGTAGGCATGAAACAACAAGGATATCAATTTAATCAGAAGGGAGTGTGTGAAAGGGAGTGGTGGACGGTTATGCAACTCACAGCAGAGAGGGTCTTGGATGTGGGGGTGTATGGTTTAAAATGCATGGGAAAACCACACAATAAAATATGTTTGGTACTTATTTCATGGGGATTGGGGGGATGGGAAAAGCAGTCAGTGGTATTGGTTAACATCGTCTCTAAAGTGCCATGGAGATGAGGATGCTTCTTTGCAATTGGCTGGACAAGCTGGACCTGGTTAGTCCTTGCAGGGCTGTTATATTAGAGTAGAGAAGCAAGGCAATGAGCTCGTGCACTGGGACTGAAGAGCAGAATAGGCAGAGACACAGAGAGAGACACACCCCAGAGAGAGAGAGAGAGAGAGAGAGAGAGAGAGAGAGAGACACACACACCCCCAGAGAGAGAGAGAGACACACACACACACACACACACACCCAGAAAAAGAGAGAGAGAGAGACACACCCCAGAGAGAGACACACACACACACACCCCAGAGAGAGAGAGAGACACACACACACCCACAGAGAGAGAGAGACACACACATACCCCCAGAGAGAGAGAGAGACACACACACACACACCCCCAGAAAGAGAGAGAGAGACACACACCCCCAGAGAGAGAGACACACACACACACCCCAGAGAGAGAGAGAGACACACACACACACACACACCCAGAGAGAAAGAGAGAGAGAGACACACCCCCAGAATGAAAGGGAGAGAGACACACACACACCCAGAGAGAGAGAGAGAGAGAGAGAGAGAGAGAGAGAGAGAGAGAGACACCCACAGAGAGAGAGAGAGAGACACACACACACCCCCAGAGAGAAAGAGAGAGAGACACACACACCCCCGGAGAGAGAGAGACACACACACCCCCAGAGAGAGAGAGACACACACACACCCCCAGAGAGAGAGAGAGAGCGAGAGAGACACACACACCCCCAGAGAGAGAGAGAGACACACACACACATACACACCCAGAGAGAGAGAGAGACACCCCCAGAGAGAGAGAGAGAGACAACTCCAGAGAGAGGGAGACACACACACCCCCAGAGACACAGAGAGAGACACACACCCCAAGAGAGAGAGAGACACACCCCCAGAGAGAGAGAGAGACACACACACACCCAGAGACACAGAGAGACACACTCCCAGAGAGACAGCGAGAGACACACCCCCCCAGAGAGAGACTGACACACACACACCCCCAGAGAGAGAGAAAGACACACACACACCCAGAGAGAGAGAATGTGCTCAACATTAACTAAATATAACCAGGGGCTCAATCTGGGCAACTGTGTGTTTCTCTACTGTGTGTTCTCTGCTCTTATCTTTGTGTCAGCCTACACAACACACCCCAGTGAAGATGACAGGAGGTCAGGAACACGGTGCAGTGATGAGGGCAACATTCACCCATTTCTGCTCAAGTCTTTTTTACATAATAATGGAAGAAAAATGCACTCCTCCACTACCCATGATGCACTGTGCCACAGTCTGCATCCTCCACTACCCATGATGCACTGCTTACCTTGACAGCATTTCTTTTCCTGCAGTGAAAAACATTCATGCCAGCAGGGCGTTTTACCCTGCACACGCAGCAGGGCGTTTTACCCTGCACACGCAGCAGGGCGTTTTACACTGAACTCGCAGCAGGGAGCCTGATCGTGTGTGAACACAAAAGACCCTTGACTGTGTTTAAACTGGCCCCTCTCCAAACAAACAGGATTACTTAAAACACACGCACATGCTGAACAAAAAACATATTTCCAGGTATTAACTCATGAGAACACAAAATTAGTAAACACACAAGAAAAACAAACTCAACATCAAACATTCCACAGAAGAAAAGACCAGAAGAAACGTAACTCATCAAAAAACGGGGCAGAGGCAGTCCCCTCTGTGTGTGTGTGTGTGTGTGTGTGTGTCTAACCTCTGGATCCCTTGAAAGGTGCTGCTAGCCATGTCCACGATGCCCCCTGTAGGCTGGGCCACCACGCCCACCAGCCCCTTCCCGATGCCCTTAAAGAAGCCGGCCACACCCTCTTTCTTTGCACCTACAACAGAAACCACAGCCACAACGTCTGAGCCGGCAGTCACACACACGGCTGTGTCACTCAGTCACGACTGGGACTAGTCCGGATTAACATTTGGTTGTGGTTGTTTGACATTAGACATGGTTAGTTGGGAGTAATTGTGATTGACAGGCATTAGCCCTGATTAACTGTGATTGGCTGTGATTGTGTGAAGGTGCTGTGATTGGTTGTACCCTCCACAGGCTTGGTGACAATCCCAGTCACACCTCCCACCATTCCCTGTAAGAAACATCAGAGAGTCACACAAACACAAACACACACATCCACACACACACACACCCACACACACAAACACATCAACTCACACACACACACACACACACACACACACACACACACACACACACACACACACACACCTTGAGAAGGCCCTTCCCCCCCCTGGCCAGACTCTCTCCAAAGTCTCTGGGCGGTCGGTTCATCTCCTCTCTGCGTTTCTGCTGGTACTCCTTGTCCATAGTGATGGCTGCTAGTCCCTTCCCCACCGAACCCGTTATACGAGACACCATCCCTGCAGCACCCCCTACAGGACAGGAAGGAGGCATGTGTGTGTTGTAATGAACATAAATGTGTGGATGTGTGTGTGTGTGTGTGTGTGTGTGTGTGTGTGTGGGAGTGGATGTGTGTGTGTGTGGATGTGTGTGTGAGTGGATGTGTGTGTGAGTGGATGTGTGTGTGAGTTGATGTGTGTGTGTGTGTGTGTGTGTGTGTGTGTGTGTGTGTGTGTGTGTGTGTGTGTGTGTGTGGATATGTGTGTGAGTTGATGTGTGTGTGTGTGTGTGAGTGTGTGTGTGTGTGTGTGTGTGTGTGTGTGTGAGTTTGGTGTGTGTGTGTGTGTGTGTGTGTGTGTGTGTGTGAGTGGATGTGTGTGTGTGTGTGTGTGTGTGTGTGTGTGTGTGTGTGTGTGTGTGTTTAGTCACACATACCCACTGTATGGCCCAGCAGACTACGCACACCAATAACAAAACCTTCTGCAAACTCCTCCGGTCCCTGAACTGCTCCCTGATTAAAAAGAGAAATATGGACCGTAATGTCCTCTGGCACATGGACAAGAGATGCTACTCTACACCTCTCCACACACTCCCTCTACTCTACACCTCCCCACACACTCCCTCTACTCTACACCTCCCCATACACTCCTTCTACTCTACACCTCCCCATACACTCCCTCTACTCTACACCTCCCCACACACTCCCTCTACTCTACACCTCCCCATACACTCCCTCTACTCTACACCTCCCCATACACTCCCTCTACTCTACACCTCCCCACACACTCCCTCTACTCTACACCTCCCCACACACCCCCTCTACTCTACACCTCCCCATACACTCCCTCTACTCTACACCTCCCCATACACCCCCTCTACTCTACACCTCCCCACACACTCCCTCTACTCTACACCTCCCCATACACCCCCTCTACTCTACACCTCCCCATACACCCCCTCTACTCTACACCTCCCCACACACCCCCTCTACTCTACACCTCCCCACACACCCCCTCTACTCTACATCTCCCCATACACTCCCTCTACTCTACACCTCCCCATACACTCCCTCTACTCTACACCTCCCCACACACCCCCTCTACTCTACACCTCCCCATACACTCCCTCTACTCTACACCTCCCCATACACTCCCTCTACCCTACAACTCCCCATACACTCCCTCTACTCTACACCTCCCCATACACTCCCTCTACTCTACACCTCCCCATACACCCTCTACCCTACACCTCCCCATACACTCCCTCTACTCTACACCTCCCCATACACTCCCTCTACTCTACACCTCCCCATACACCCTCTACCCTACACCTCCCCATACACCCCCTCTACTCTACATCTCCCCATACACTCCCTCTACCCTACACCTCCCCATACACTCCCTCTACTCTACACCTCCCCATACACTCCCTCTACCCTACACCTCCCCATACACCCTCTACCCTACACCTCCCCATACACTCCCTCTACTCTACACCTCCCCACACACCCCCTCTACTCTACACCTCCCCACACACACCCTCTACTCTACACCTCCCCACACACTCCCTCTACTCTACACCTCCCCACACACTCCCTCTACTCTACACCTCCCCACACACTCCCTCTACTCTACACCTCCCCACACACTCCCTCTACTCTACACCTCCCCACACACTCCCTCTACTCTACACCTCCCCACACACACCCTCTACTCTACACCTCCCCATACACTCCCTCTACTCTACACCTCCCCACACACTCCCTCTACTCTACACCTCCCCATACACCCTCTACCCTACACCTCCCCATACACCCCCTCTACTCTACATCTCCCCATACACTCCCTCTACCCTACACCTCCCCATACACTCCCTCTACTCTACACCTCCCCATACACTCCCTCTACTCTACACCTCCCCATACACCCTCTACCCTACACCTCCCCATACACCCTCTACCCTACACCTCCCCACACACACCCTCTACTCTACACCTCCCCACACACTCCCTCTACTCTACACCTCCCCACACACTCCCTCTACTCTACACCTCCCCACACACTCCCTCTACTCTACACCTCCCCACACACTCCCTCTACTCTACACCTCCCCACACACTCCCTCTACTCTACACCTCCCCACACACTCCCTCTACTCTACACCTCCCCACACACTCCCTCTACTCTACACCTCCCCACACACACCCTCTACTCTACACCTCCCCATACACTCCCTCTACTCTACACCTCCCCACACACCCCCTCTACTCTACACCTCCCCACACACACCCTCTACTCTACACCTCCCCACACACACCCTCTACTCTACACCTCCCCATACACTCCCTCTACTCTACACCTCCCCACACACTCCCTCTACTCTACACCTCCCCACACACTCCCTCTACTCTACACCTCCCCACACACACCCTCTACTCTACACCTCCCCACACACACCCTCTACTCTACACCTCCCCACACACTCCCTCTACTCTACACCTCCCCATACACTCCCTCTACTCTACACCTCCCCATACACTCCCTCTACTCTACACCTCCCCATACACTCCCTCTACTCTACACCTCCCTATACACTCCCTCTACTCTACACCTCCCCACACACTCCCTCTACTCTACACCTCCCCACACACTCCCTCTACTCTACACCTCCCCACACACTCCCTCTACTCTACACCTCCCCACTCACTCCCTCTACTCTATCTACACCTCCCCATACACTCCCTCTACTCTACACCTCCCCATACACTCCCTCTACTCCACACCTCCCCATACACCCCCTCTACTCTACACCTCCCCACACACCCTCTCTACTCTATCTACACCTCCCCATACACCCTCTCTACTCTATCTACACCTCCCCACACACTCCCTCTACTCTACACCTCCCCACACACTCCCTCTACTCTACACCTCCCCACACACTCCCTCTACTCTACACCTCCCCACACACTCCCTCTACTCTACACCTCCCCACACACCCCCTCTACTCTACACCTCCCCACACACCCCCTCTACTCTACACCTCCCCATACACTCCCTCTACTCTACACCTCCCCACACACTCCCTCTACTCTACACCTCCCCACACACTCCCTCTACTCTACACCTCCCCATACACCCCCTCTACTCTACACCTCCCCATACACCCCCTCTACTCTACACCTCCCCATACACCCCCTCTACTCTACACCTCCCCATACACCCCCTCTACTCTACACCTCCCCACACACTCCCTCTACTCTATCTACACCTCCCCACACACCCCCTCTACTCTACACCTCCCCACACTCCCTCTACTCTACACCTCCCCACACACTCCCTCTACTCTATCTACACCTCCCCACACACCCCCTCTACTCTACACCTCCCCACACACTCCCTCTACTCTACACCTCCCCATACACTCCCTCTACTCTACACTTCCCCATACACTCCCTCTACTCTACACCTCCCCACACACTCCCTCTACTCTACACCTCCCCACACACTCCCTCTACTCTACACCTCCCCATACACCCCCTCTACTCTACACCTCCCCATACACTCCCTCTACTCTATCTACACCTCCTCATACACTCCTTCTACTCTATCTACACCTCCTCATACACTCCTTCTACTTTACACCTCCCCACTCACCCCCTCTACTCTACTCTACACCTCCCCATACACTCCCTCTACTCTACTCTACACCTCCCCATACACTCCCTCTACTCTATCTACACCTCCCCATACACTCCCTCTACTCTACACCTCCCCATACACCCTCTACTGTACACCTCCCCACTCACTCCCTCTACTCTACACCTCCCCATACACTCCCTCTACTCTACACCTCCCCACTCACCCCCTCTACTCTACACCTCCCCATACACTCCCTCTACTCTACACCTCCCCACACACTCTCTCTACTCTATCTACACCTCCCCATACACTCCCTCTACTCTACACCTCCCCATACACTCCCTCTACTCTACACCTCCCCACTCACCCCCTCTACTCTACACCTCCCCATACACCCCCTCTACTCTACACCTCCCCATACACTCCCTCTACTCTACACCTCCCCATACACTCCCTCTACTCTACACCTCCCCACTCACCCCCTCTACTCTACACCTCCCCATACACTCCCTCTACTCTACACCTCCCCACACACTCCCTCTACTCTATCTACACCTCCCCATACACTCCCTCTACTCTACACCTCCCCACACACTCCCTCTACTCTATCTACACCTCCCCATACACTCCCTCTACTCTACACCTCCCCATACACTCCCTCTACTCTACACCTCCCCACTCACCCCCTCTACTCTACACCTCCCCATACACCCCCTCTACTCTACACCTCCCCATACACTGCCTCTACTCTACACCTCCCCATTCACCCCCTCTACTCTACACCTCCCCACTCACCCCCTCTACTCTACACCTCCCCATACACTCCCTCTACTCTATCTACACCTCCCCACACACTCCCTCTACTCTATCTACACCTCCCCATACACTCCCTCTACTCTACACCTCCCCACTCACCCCCTCTACTCTATCTACACCTCCCCACACACTCCCTCTACTCTATCTACACCTCCCCATACACTCCCTCTACTCTATCTACACCTCCCCATACACTCCTTCTACTCTAGGGACACAGAAAAACGAATGATGGAATCTCAGACCTGGAAGGGCTCGTAGAAGAAGGCCTCCACCCCCTCCGAGAGTCCCCGGATGAGACCAAAGGGGTTTCCCAGGACATCCAGGCCCAGCACCAGCACATACATCTGCTTCAGGAACTGCACAGCCACAGAAGGGAAAAGACAGCTAGAATACATAATACATGTGTGTGGGCCTGTGTGTTTCTGTGTGAGTAAGAAAGTCTGACCTGTTCAGTGTAATGTCTAATTACAGCCCACATCAGTTTCTCTCTGCGGTAGAACTGGTACTTCACCTCAAAGCAAGCCAGTCTGCAGACACCGTCAAAGATTCAAAGAGAACAGTGCTGCTATTCGAGTAATAATTTATAACATAATTTGAGTTAGCATTTATAACCTCATTTCAGCTAACATTTATGACATCAGGAGGTGAGTGCACTCCTAACCTGTGAGCTGTGATACTCACTTAAAGATGAGGTCATCTACGTCTGTAAGAGTTGCTCCGATGCTTTTAAGAAGAAGATTGACTGATTGGATAGCAACCATATCACCCTCAGGGTCATTGCCACTGGAGCCCAGAGACAGACTCAGATGGAGCTAAACACACACACACACACACGCACGCGCGCACACACACACACAGACACACACAGACACACAAACACACACACGCATACACATAAGCACACACACACACACACACACACACACACACACAGACACACGCATACACATAAGCACACACACACACACAGACACACGCATACACATAAGCACACACACGCACACACACACACACGCATACACATAAGCACACACACACACACACAGACATGCACACACAAGCACATACATGATCACACACAAACACACATTCAGTTTTTCACACACATGATTGTTGAGGTGACAGTGTTTAATGTGAAGGTTCAGTCTCACTTTAACGGGTGAGATGTGGAAGTGTTGGAAGAAGCTGAGTCCTGAAGCGTCATTAATGGAGCTCTCCATCAGCTGGGCCTGCAGGGCCTGGAGGTCCTGCTCAATCAGCCCAGTCTACACACACAGGTTAGAGATACAGCGTGAACAGAGGTGTTTAGTCTCAACACAGATACAGATGTTATCAATACATACACATAACTATTTAGGTGCTTTTTTCTAATACAAGCACAACATTGTCTCAAATCTTCTTACTTTCTTTTAAAAATACAGTTGTAAAGACATTGTAATTGTAAACCATGTTATGTTTATTACTTAATAATATACTGTATTTTTTGGACTATAAGTCGCTACTTTTTCCCCCACACTTTGTACCATGTGGCTTATAATGAGGTGCAGCTTTTCTGTAGACTTTTCTTCACCCGTCAGGGGGCGGAGCAGAAAGTTTATCAGGTGGTAGGTCAAAGTTGTAAATCAAAGAAGAAAGTGCTCAATTTCATTTAGCACATGTAAGCAGCAGGCACGACGGAGATTTTTTTTCAAAGCAACATGTGTTGTGCCAAATTCCGACTCCACGGCAGAATCTGAGTCCCCTCGTTTGCACACGCATAAAGACGCTACAGATATTCGGGAGTTACAGTGATTATAACTTAGTTCATTGAGCACTCTAGTTTTGTCCTAACTAGATAGTTTAGACACAATACTGCTGTAATACTGCGAAGTCATGTGGTCAGAGGTGAACTTCGGTATAGCTAGTGTGTATTTTATTTAAAATAATTAGCACCCTTGAGCCAGTGTGGGTTTGGACATAGATAATGCCATTTGCTGTGATGGATAATTAAAGTCTAGCTCTTATTTACTGTATGCATAGAAACATAAATCGACAATATAATCTGTAGCCTCTCTGCACGGATAAACAAGAGGAGTCGGAATTCGGCACAACACTGGCTGAAAGCCAAATCTGTCGCATGTGAAATGCTACAGGCAACGTTCAGAAACTGATGGAAACTGATCAGCTCAGTTAAATGTGTTCAGTTCAGTAGATATATGATTTAGCCCGGTGTGGCTTATACAACATACTACTCAGTCTTGTTAGGGTTAGGTAACGAGTCCTATGGTTAGGACCAGTGAGTCCTAGGGTTAGGGTTTAGGGTTAGGACCAGTGAGTCCTACCAGCGTGATTCATAAATTATATAAACATCTTCAGCAGCACGTACACGTCCTGTGTTGCCATAGTTACCTTCTGTTTGTCTTCCTGTGTGTCGGTAACAGGGGTAAATAGAGCGAGGATGGATGCCAAAAAGCCCTGATCAATCTTAACAGCCATTTCTTGCACTAGCATCATGAAGTATCTGCACACACACACACACGCACACACACACACACACACACACACACACACACACACACACACACACACACACACACACACACACACACACACACACACAATAGATTTATGAAGAGAGTTATGAAAGCTGAGAATAAGAGATATGAAGGCTGAAATAAAGCAGGACTTACTTAAACTGCATCACTTGGCTGTGTTCATTAAATCTGGTGATGATGCTTATATCAATAAAGGGCTTTGGCTCTAAATACACACAAATGAAACATGAACAGACCTGTAGTTAGTGCCTGCAGTACTCAAGCATCTGACATAAATGTTTACACGGTCCCAAAAACAGGGACAGCGGTTCAACCCTCGGGGTTAAGGGCTCCCACCACATCACACCTGAGTCCAGAGCAACAGACTTGGGCGGGGGGACGGGGTGGAAGACGATGGGGAAGATGGCTCCACTCAGCTGGTTATCCACCTGAAACACACACACACACACACACACACACACACACACACACACACACACACACACACACACACACACTGAGCAACATGTACCTGCAGTACATGTGTGCATTATGTAAGCAGTTGATCACATAATTTATTACAAATTGCATGGGTCTCTACCCTAACCACACAGTCCTGACTCTAAGGTATGTTTTTTCTCTCAATGTCAGCTGTGGTATGACAGGGTCTGACTGAGGTGAACAATATGTCCAATTTTCTTTACCTGTCCCCATCTGTACTAGGTTTAGGTTTACCTGTCCCCATCTGTACTAGGTTTAGGTTTACCTGCCCCTGTCTGCACTTAACTGGTCCTGCAAAGCTTTGCACTGTGCTCCCACTATGCCCTGATCTGCCTACTGTCCTGTGCTCCGCCCACTGTGGTATGCTCCACCCACTGTGGTAAGCTCCACCCACTGTCCCGTGCACTGTTGTGCTGATACCTGCAGCCAGTGGAGCTGGGCCCTGAGACTCCTCTGGTGTGGAGACTGCTTCAGCTCCACATGGATCCCAGAAAGGAAGTTCCTCCGAATGGGGCAGGAGAATGGGTGTCTCATCAGCATGGGTACCCTTGCAAAGTTCACCTGATCACACACACACACACACACACACACACACACACACACACACATACACATACACATACACACACACACACACACACACACACACACACACACACACACACACACACACACACACACTTACAACTGGACCTGGTAAATGCTTCATGGTCTGTGTGTTTGTGAAAGGCTTGCTTCACCTCAAGCCCAGTTTCCAGTTTGATCCAGCCTGGTTCTGTCTGGTTGCTGATGTGGTTCTGGTAGGCCTTCTCCAAAAGGCCGATGTTCTTACAGTTAAACGACTTCCAGCGGTTCTTCGGCTTCATCTCCCACACCACACCAGAACTAAACAAAGTTAAAGTGAGTGAACCTTTATGACCTTCTGGGCTAGGGTTAAGGTTTAGGGTTAAGGTTTATGGTTAAGGTTTATGGTTAAGGTTTATGGTTAAGGTTTATGGTTAAGGTTTATGGTTAAGGTCTAGGGGTTAAGGTTTATGGTTAAGGTCTAGGGGTTAAGGTTTAGGGTTAAGGTTTATGGTTAAGGTCTAGGGGTTAAGGTTTATGGTTAAGGTCTAGGGGTTAAGGTTTAGGGTTAAGGTCTAGGGGTTAAGGTTTAGGGTTAAGGTTTATGGTTAAGGTCTAGGGGTTAAGGTCTAGGGGTTAAGGTCTAGGGGTTAAGGTCTAGGGGTTAAGGTCTAGGGTTAAGGTCTAGGGGTTAAGGTCTAGGGGTTAAGGTCTAGGGGTTAAGGTTTAGGGGTTAAGGTTTAGGGGTTAAGGTCTAGGGGTTAAGGTTTAGGGTTAAGGTTTTCATCTACAATCATTGCAACTCGTTCCTTCTGAGCTGGCATGTCTTGCTCTTTACTACCACAAGATCACATCTACTAAACAAATACATAATATAAAAATGATATTTTATGCCTGTTTTGGGTTTCATTATCAGTAAGAAGCAAATTCCTATAATTTCATGTGGGGTCCATCAGTTACTTTAGCTAATGTTACAGCCCGTTAGGGGAGGAGGGGGCGTCTCTTCACCTGGTGATGCCAACGTATGCCACTTCCTGTTTGTAGTCATTGTTGATGAGCGACAGGCCCAGATTCTGCAGCGAGATTGTCACTTCCTGCTGGAACTGCTCCAGTTCCTCAGCCTGACAAGCTTTTGTTACCACGGCAACGTCTTCAGTGAAGAGTAGCACTCGCTGTCGTCCATCCAGGAAGGACACCCAGTGCACCTGCGCCAGGCCGTCGCACGCAAACTGCCCACACTCATCCTGCACCACACACAGCACCAGCAAGTCTAAGCACCGCCCACCAACGTCACGCAGGGCCGGCAGAGCCAATCAGAGAGTCTGAGAGTTCAGCTGTGAATCAGGCACTGCACAACACACTCCAACAGGGTCAAATACTACAGAGCTATGTCCAGAAATGTGGAACAAACACGTCTGATGGTAAGTGGTGCGTGTGTAATGTGTGTGTGTAGTGATGGGTGGTGTGTGTGTGATGTGTGTGTGTAGTGATGGGTGTTGTGTGTGATGTGTGTGTGTAGTGATGGGCGGTGTGTATGTGAGTGTAGTGATGGTGTGTTTGTGTGTGTGTGTGTGTGTAGTGATGGGAGGTGTGTGTGTGTGTGTGTGTAGTGATGGGCGGTGTGTGTATGTGTGTGGTGAGCTGTGTGAGTGTAGTGATGGGTGGTGTGTGTGTGTGTGTGTGTGTGTGTGTGTGGTGATGGGCGGTGTGTGTGTTTAGTGATGGGTGCTGTGTGTGTGTGTGTGTGTGTGTGTGTGTGTGTGTGTGTGTGTGTGTGTGTGTGTGTGTGTGTGTGTGTGTGTGTGTGTGTGTGAGTGTAGTGATGGGTGGCGTGTGTGTGTGTGTGTGTGAGTGTAGTGATGGGTGGTGTGTGTGTGTGTGTGTGTGTGTGTGTGTGTGTGTGTGTGTGAGTGTAGTGATGGGTGGTGTGTGTGTGTGTGTGTGTAGTGATGGGTGGTGTGTGTGTAGTGATGGGAGGTGTGTGTGTGTGTGTGTAGTGATGGGCGGTGTGTGTATGTGTGTGGTGAGCTGTGTGAGTGTAGTGATGGGTGGTGTGTGTGTGTGTGTAGTGATGGGTGGTGTGTGTGTAGTGTTGGGAGGTGTGTGTGTGTGTGTGTGTGTGTAGTGATGGGCGGTGTGTGTATGTGTGTGGTGAGCTGTGTGAGTGTAGTGATGGGTGGTGTGTGTGTGTGTGTGTGGTGATGGGCGGTGTGTGTGTTTAGTGATGGGTGGTGTGTGTGTGTGTGTGTGTGTGTGTGAGTGTAGTGATGGGTGGCGTGTGTGTGTGTGTGTGTGTGTGTGTGTGTGTGTGTGTGTGTGTGAGTGTAGTGATGGGTGGTGTGTGTGTGTGTGTGTGTGTGTGTGTAGTGATGGGTGGTGTGTGTGTGTGTGTGTGTGTGTGTAGTGATGGGTGGTGTGTGTGTAGTGATGGGCGGTGTGTGTGTAGTGATGGGTGGTGTGTGTGTGTAGTGATGGGCGGTGTGTGTGTAGTGATGGGTGGTGTGTGTGTGTGTAGTGATGGGTGGTGTGTGTGTAGTGATGGGTGGTGTGTGTGTGTGTGTGTGTGTGTGTGTAGTGATGGGCGGTGTGTGTGTATGGTGAACATTGTGTCCCGAGTGTGTTGTCCACTCACCTTCAGCAGGTCCAGTTCTCCACTGTGTCCTTGACTAGTCCAGCACAGTTTGCGAACGCCAGCAGGGTCGTCCCAGGCAAAGCGCTGAGCCTCCCCGGGTTTCAGGTCCTGAACCGCCTCACACCCACTGCATGCACACAGCAACACATGAATACTGAATATTGTGCTACACTGCATTGCTTGAGTTCAGTTGTTCATTGTGCGATTAGCTGCATAGGAAGTACTGACCTCTGCCTGACAGTGATGGTGACCCATGGTGTGTGGTTCACCAGCAGGGCAGGAGCTGCACCCTCATAGTAATCAGTGAAGCTGATCACAGTGGAGTGGTCACAAATGTTCACATCCACAATGATGCCACCATACTGAGAGGAAAGACACATTTACATTTAGCAGACCCTCTTACCCAGAGCAACGTGCACACTAGTGATCACTAGTGATGTAGTGTACCCTAACCCAGAGCCAGAGGAGCAGTTGGGGTTAAGTGCCTTGCTCAAGGGCACTTTAGTCATGGCCTGTGGCCTGGGAATCAAACCCACGACCCTCCGGTCACAAGACCAGTTCCCTAACCACCAGACCATGACCACTGTGTAGTTGTGGCAGTTTTTGTGTCAAAGTTCACGATGAAAAGCCAGATGTGTACCTGGTCCATTCTGAGCAGAGTGCCATTATCCTGCTTGTTGAAGAAGAAAGACTTGGAGGCTGATTCAGATCCCACGACTCGCACACACATCTTCCCTGAGCTGGACTCTGGCCACAGTGGTAGACACTACAGCAGACACACAAACACACGCAAACACATCACATAGAAACGCATAAACCAGGTCCCTGTGGAGGAGATGTGTACCTCCATGGAGGAGATGTAGTATACCTCCATGGAAGAGATGTAGTATACCTCCATGGAAGAGATGTAGTATACCTCCATGGAAGAGATGTAGTATACCTCCATGGAAGAGATGTAGTATACCTCCATGGAGGAGATGTAGTTTACCTCTGTGGAGGAGATGTAGTGCCACTTCTCGCAAACATTGGCACTGCCATTTTGCACTTCTCCCACTTCCAGCTCAAAGGAGGACGTGTTCACCAGCGTGTAGAATGGACTGATGGTCACGATGCGTGTCAGGTTAAAACTGCTCATCTGGATACTGACCCCCACCTAAAACAATCAGCTAGAGATCAGAACGCACCCACATCCACACCCACCCTCCAACACCTCCACCGTGCTCAGAAACCTCACCAAGTAATCCATGGTTCTGTCTGAGCAGCGGACACAGCCATAACTGCCCACCGTGTCCAGGGAGAAGCCGTCCGACCAGGAACTGGTAGACACGCACAGCTGTAGCTGTTTGAGGAGAATGGTGGAATCACTGAGCCGCACACACTTCCAACCTACGTCAAAGAATTCCTTTCACATTTTGCATGCGTTTGATGGGAATCATTTAGTGTTTTTATCAATTTTCCTCTCTTCAAACCTTTAACGATTAGTTTATTACAGGGAAAAACTACCATCATCATTAAAAAGAAATTCACATCAGGCTTCATTTGTCTTATTAGGCTGGGTCTGGATTCAGCTTTGAAGTTGCTTAAACCTAAGATGGTGTTGGGCTGCAGTGTAAACTCACGTTCCTGTTTCCCACCTTGTTTTTGCTGAAGATGTTCTTCTTCTTGAAGGAGAACAGGATGACGTCACGGAAGTCTGCGGGGTGCTTTACATACGTGTCTTCTGCCCGGTACTGCAGAACACGGGACGTCTTGTTTATGATCCAGTACGGGCTGAAGATGGCGAGGACGAGTCTGCCTGCCACACGGGTCACGTGGACACACACGTCGACGGTGAGATTCTCACTGGTGTCACTGGTGAAACAGACTGGGAAGAACTGGGCCATGGTGTCGCTGATCTGCACGTGGCCGCTCCAGTTCCGGCCCTGGTAGCGCATCAGGACCAGCTCCAGGATCTCGCCGCTGACGCGTGCGTTCAGGACGTCGGCGCCGCTGCCCTCCTGTAGCTCCTGGGGCTCGGCTGAACCCTGAGGGAGACACAGCAGCGCTAAAACTACAGGGTGATCAAGAACTACGTCCTTTAATGAATAACAATGGAGCCCATTTACAAATGATGTAAGCATTATAATAGTAATAACATGGTGATAAATGGGTTACTTAATTAACTCTTCTGCAAATGGTTTCCTAGTGTACTTATAGCAGGGTACCCTAGTGCTGCACAAGCACAGTAATAAGGGGTGGGGTGTGGGTGTGGCACAGGCATATGTGGGTGTGGCAGTAATAGTAATAAGGGGTGGGGTGTGGGCGCAACAAAGGCATATGTGGGTGTGGCAGTAATAGTAATAAGGGTTGGGGCGTGGCAGTAATAAGGGTTGGGGTGTGGGCGTGGCAGTAATAAGGGTTGGGGCGTGGCAGTAATAAGGGTTGGGGTGTGGGCGTGGCAGAGGCATATGTGGGCATGGCAGTGATAAAGGTTAGTTGGTAACTGCAAGATGTATTCAGGTGGTAATTGGGAGATGTATTTAGTTCATAAATGTGAGGTGCATTTTTAGTGGGATGAGAGAATATTATGTGCTCTAAACCAGATGTATATGATAAAAGATATAATAATATAATGTGATATCCTGCAATATAATGTGATATCCTGTGATATCATGTGATATGTTATACCACGTGATTCCATGTGATGTGATACCATGTGATGATGTGATGTCATGTGATGCTATGTGATACCATGTGAAATGATATGACGATATGTGATGCCATGTGATGATGTATGATATGTGACAACATGTGATGCCATGTGATGATATGTGATATCATGTGATGATGTGATGTTGTTGTCTGTGGAGTACCTCGAGGAGGTAGCGTAGGGAGTACGGCAGTAGGTTACGGAGCGTAACAGCAGGGTGCAGGTGGATGACGTAGGCGGGGTCCCAGTCCTCCTCCCCCTGGTTGGAGATGTGCTGGAGGGCGTCTGGCACTGCCAGTGTGGAGACAACGAGAGGCAGGAAGCTGCTCTCACGCGCGGGACACTGCAGGACCGACTGCACCTCTGAGCTCACGTGCACCTGCTCCTTCCACGTGATACACGTGGTGGACGGGCAGTACAGCCCCTCCAGAACCCCCACGGGCAGCAAGAACAGCTGCGACCTGCAGCACACCACCAACCGCAGGTGTTCAGACAGCTTATCAGAAACTCCATGTAGGTTTTGTATTTCTATAAACTATATGACACTACGTCACTGCTCCAGTACCTGTAAGAGTCCAACGAGACATGAAACTCTTTCTGTGGTTCAGCAGTACCAACGTTAACCAGGCCACCCAACTCTGGGGAGAACTTCAGGACAGCAAAAGGCACGGAGAAATGATTCTTTATCTACAACAGATAAATGAAAACAACTTTTAGCATCAATACAGTTTCAGTCCAACACAGACAACGTCGCCATTTCTGCATTGCGGACATTTCATTATTAATTGATCAGCTATGAATGGGAGCTAATATGCATTTGCAAATAAGATCCTGCACCTAAAATAAAATCCTGGTGATTCACTCATTCACTGTCAGCATTGCTCCATGAGACACACACACTACAGCAGAGGTCCGTGCTTTAGTCTGCAGGGTAGCGGAACACACTCACCTGTAATGGAGAGCGTACAGTGATCACTTTGTTGCCATTGCAGGCGTTGATTTGCAGCAGCACGGACACAGCCTGCACTGCCCCGTGCTGGCGCACGTTATACAGCCTACGAGCAGGTTTATCCACGGGGACGCTGGAGATCTCGCTGTAGCCCACCGGCACTGCACATTCAACACAACACACCAGCACAGCCGAATGTCAGCTCTTAACAGGAGGAAATGACCAGTGTTTGGAACACTGATGGAAATGATTAAATCATCCACATATCCAGATTTTTCTAATATGGTTGTTCTATGTGTTTCCAGACAGGGGGCTTCAGCAGAAGGCTGGGAAGTCCATGAGGTACAGACCAACACTTAGGTTAACGGCCCTCCCTCAGGAGATACTTAGTGAGGTACAGACCAACACTTAGGTTAACGGCCCTCCCTCAGGAGATACTTAGTGAGGTACAGACCAACACTTAGGTTAACGGCCCTCCCTCAGGAGATACTTAGTGAGGTACAGACCAACACTTAGTAATACTTAGTGAGGTAGAGATACTTAGTGAGGTACACACTAATGCTGAGGTTGAAAAGGCAGCTCTCCTGTCGCTGAAGTGCCGACAGCCTTCCCCGCGAAGACGACTCGAAGACGGAGAACTCCAGGTCCACACTCTGTTCCACACCCACTTCGTGCAATTTGCCTTGGGCCGACGGCGGGCACACGCGGAGACTGGCGCTGTGCTGGATGACGAGAGGGATTCCCAGAGCGTTGCGGATTGTGAATGGAGCCTTTTCCTTTACGGTGGGATCGAGAAAGGCTGTTGTGCTCTCAGAGAAAGCCTGTCAATCAAAGCCCAAGCAAGCGTCAACACACAATAAAACTGGTATTTATTCATGGTAAATAAGCTAGGAATTTTTGGAAGTTAAAGGAACACACTGACTTACACACCCACAGTAAACATGTATGCCATAGTACAGTCCATAGTGACAGTGTTTTAAGACTGACGAGGAACACACATTAAATATTAGAGTACAGGAAAGCGGACAATAGTGTCCATTGTGGCATTTGTAAGCTAAACCTTAAGACAATCAGTACAGAATTGTGTTGTGTTAGAGACTAGGGTTATAGTTGGTGTTAATGACTAGGGTTATGGTTAGGTGTTAGGGTTAGACGTTATGGTTAGGTGTTAGGGTTAGACGTTATGGTTAGGTGTTAGGGTTAGACGTTATGGTTAGGTGTTAGGGTTAGACGTTATGGTTAGGTGCTAGGGTTAGACGTTATGGTTAGGTGTAAGGGTTAGACGTTATGGTTAGGTGCTAGGGTTAGACGTTATGGTTAGGTGTTAGGGTTAGACGTTATGGTTAGGTGCTAGGGTTAGACGTTATGGTTAGGTGTTAGGGTTAGACGTTATGGTTAGGTGTTAGGGTTAGACGTTATGGTTAGGTGTTAGGGACTAGGATTATGGTTAATAACTATCTTAACTTCCAAACCATGGGGGTTAGAAAGTTCACCTGGTGAAGGTTGTGGAAGACACTGAGGCAGCATTTGGACACTGTGATGTTCATGGTGTCTTTGGAGCAGATGCTGAAGGCAGTGCAGGGGTCAGGCAGCATTATGAAGTCATCACCAGGAACAGGACTCTTGTCCCGAACAGGATTACTCTTCATCTATATGTGTGGAACACACACACACACGCACGCACGCGCACACACGCACATTCGCATGCACACACACAAAAGCCTTGAGAAGGTATGGAAGTGAAAAGAGTTGAAAGCACAAACCTCTGGAAGTTCTCAAGAACGTGTAAGTAAAGGAGAGAGATGGAGAGAGAGGACCAGCACCTCCAGCGTGAGGTTCCACCTCCGTGTGCCGTTCTCCACTCGCTCTATCAGGGGCTCCCACACCGCGTGAGTCTCATTAAAGTAGTGCACCTGAAACACAGCACACCTTAGTGGAGAAGCTCCATAGGCCGTTTAGGGCAAAGTACAAGAAACAAATACACACACACACACATGCACACACTACTCGTACAAACGTATGAAACACTTGCACATTAGTAGTGGCAGAGAGAACGATGCTCAGATAGTTCACACTCAAACATTGCACTGGATAAGAAATGATAAGATTATACACCATGTAGCCTGTAGACCTGCTGGAAATAACATGGCTAATAAAGCATAAGGCTAATGTTAGCTTTCTGCAATACTCACGGATAAACAAGCACAATTTAGAACTATATGCACAACTGAATGTTTAAGTGCATGAATATGCAAGTGTGTGTTAACATATGCATATGTAAGTAGTGTGTATGTACCAGTGTGTGTTAACATATGCATATGTAAGTAGTGTGTATGTACCAGTGTGTGTTAACATATGCATATGTAAGTAGCGTGCATGTACCAGTGTGTGTTAACATATGCATATGTAAGTAGCGTGCATGTACCAGTGTGTGTTAACATATGCATATGTAAGTAGCGTGCATGTACCAGTGTGTGTTAACATATGCATATGTAAGTAGTGTGCATGTAGAATGGCAGCGTGTTTCTGATGCTGCAGGCCAGCTCTGGGGTCGCGGCGCTCACACAGGGGCCCAGAGGAACGTTAATTTCCTTAGAATTGAAGCATTCAATTCAATTCAAGTGTGTGTTAACATATGCATATGTAAGTAGTGTGTTTCATGTGTGAGTTTTTTATATGCATGTTTTATACGAGTGTTTCATATGTATATGCACACATGCACAAACACACATACTTGGGCGCACACACACACACACACACACACACACACACACACACCTCTAGCGTCATATCCGCTGACAGACTAAGGAGCGAGGACCAGTTCTTGGCCCAGCCGGTAAAGGAGGACTCCGCCAGCAGCAGGGGGGTAGTGCGGTGACCCTGGCCCGACTCCAGAGTCACCTGCACCACCTTCACCTCCGCCCTGAAGCTCTCGCCCTCCGTGCAGCTGCTGTCTGTCTCGCGGAAACTCTCGACTGCTTCACTGGCACTCTCCACGCCCAGGAACCAGTGGTTACAGGAGTAGATGTTCCTCACTGCCCACAGGGAGTTCAGGTCCACCGCCACCTCCCCACTCTTCTCCTGCTGAGGTTTGGGAGTCATGGCTGCAGTGATGGTCAGCACCGTGTTGAGGATAACGGGGGAGATCTGAGCACAGCAAGGAGGAGAAGGGAGGACCAGAGTTTGACCCAGTCAATGCTGCACTGACATCCAATCAATGCTGATTCACACAGCCAATCACTGCAGGACTCCAGAATCACGCAGCTAATCACTGCAGGACTCCAGACTCACATAGCCAATCACTGCAGGACTCCAGACTCCCACAGCCAATCACTGCAGGACTCCAGACTCACATAGCCAATCACTGCAGGACTCCAGACTCACATAGTCAATCACTGCAGGAGTCCAGACTCACACAAACACACAAAGTGCTGCTCACTTTTACAATGACTTCCTCTACAATCACTGAGCCAGTCAGTGGGGCGTTGGCCGGCATTCTGGCCTCGAAGACAACAGAACACGGTCTCAGCACCTGAAATATAGTTTCATATATTTAATAGTAAACACAATTTAACAGGTACTAATAAATATTTTTCTAGTGTATTGACAAAAAAATAAGAAACAACTTCACTTGCAAATGTGATATATTATTAATGAAAAGTCAATCAAATTCATTTTTAAATATTAAACAGATCAAGTGTGACTGGGATGGGAGGAGCTGAGGTGGAAGGAGCTGGAGTAGGAGAAGATGAGGTGGGAGGAGCTGGGGTAGGAGAAGATGAGGTGTGAGGAGCTGGGGTAGGAGAAGATGAGGTGGGAGGAGCTGGGGTAGGAGAAGATGAGGTGGGAGGAGCTGGGGTAGGAGAAGATGAGGTGGGAGGAGCTGGGGTAGGAGAAGATGAGGTGGGAGGAGCTGGGGTAGGAGAAGTTGAGGTGTGAGGAGCTGGGGTAGGAGAAGATGAGGTGGGAGGAGCTGGGGTAGGAGAAGTTGAGGTGGGAGGAGCTGGGGTAGGAGAAGTTGAGGTGGGAGGAGCTGGGGTAGGAGAAGATGAGGTGGGAGGAGCTGGGGTAGGAGGAGTTGAGGTGGGAGGAGGTGAGGTAAGAGGAGTTGAGGTGGGAGGGGCTGGGGTGGGAGGAGGTGTGGTAGGAGGAGTTGGGGTGGGAGGAGGTGAGGTGGGAGGGGCTGGGGTGGGAGGAGGTGCGGTAGGAGGAGTTGGGGTGGGAGGAGGTGAGGTGGGAGAGGCTGGGGTGGGAGGAGGTGCGGTAGGAGGAGTTGGGGTGGGAGGAGGTGAGGTGGGAGGAGGTGCGGTAGGAGGAGTTAGGGTACACACGCACTGTAGTGACGGCCTTGTTGTCCTTGCTCCTGATAAAAGGGCAGGCGAGAACCTTGAGGCCCCTCACGTTGGCCGTCACCTGCATGTCCTGCTGCATGAGCACACTGACATCACACTGGAAGGAGGTGAATAGTGCAGGTGACTCCGCCTTCTCCAGACTGGCCACAAACACCACCTCAGGGTCCACCACCACCGCCCGCAGCCTGGTACACACAGCTAGCACAACAACACTCAAGTAAAAGATCATATTAAATTAATTAATTTAATATGAATATAAATGTATTTAATTTGTATATAAATTAATTTAATGTATAGTCATATTTACATGCAGCAGCTGCTCTTGGCTTGTCCACATTTGATTTACACAAGCACTTTAATTTCACCATTAACAGTGTGATGAGAGTCAGAGAAGTGTGTGTGTGTGTGTGTGTATGTGTGTGTGAGATGGAGAGTCAGAGAAGTGTGTGTAATGCATGTGCATGAGAGTGTGTGTAGAATGGTGTGTGCTGGAGTGTATGTGTGTGTGTAATGGTACGTTGGGAGTGTGTGTGTGTGTATGTAATGGTATGCACAGAACTGTGTGTGTGGGAGTCTGGACATGTGTGTAATGGTGTATGTTAGAGTGTGTTTGCAACAGTGAGTGTGTGTGTAATGGTGTGTGCTGGAGTGTGTGTAATAGTGTGTGTGTATGTAATGGTGTCTGCTGGAGTGTGTGTGTGTAATGGTGTATGCTTGAGTGTGTTTGTAATGGTGTGTGCTGGAGTATGCTTGCAATGGTGTGTGCTGGAGTATCCTTGTAATGGTGTGTGCGTGTGTGTGTGTGTGTGTGTAATGTGTATACAGGAGTGTGTGTGTATGTGTGTGTATAATGGTGTGTGCAAGAGTGTCTGTTTAATGGTGTGTGTGTAATGTGTATACAGGAGTGTGTGTGTGTGTGTGTGTGTGTGTGTGTGTGTGTGTGTGTGTGTGTGTGTGTGTGTGTGTGTGTGTGTGTGTGTAAAATGGTGTGTGCTGCAGTGTGTAGTTGTAATTGTGTGTGTTTGCTGCTACTACCTGCACTGGGCTCTCCCTGGAGCTGTTTGAGTGACAGGTGGCTGGGTTTGTCCAGCACTGAAACAGATGCCCTGGGCGGTGCCGGGGGTGGGGCCTGAGGCAGGGCCTTTATAAAGAAGTCAGCCACAGCCATGAGGAACTCCACGCTGGCACATAGATAGAGCTTCTGCAGCACAGCCACTACGGAGTGCTCGCCGGCTTTCTGAGAATACGTCACGTCTATCATGGCATCAGAACTCTCCTCATCACGCCGCCCCAGCATCCTGACAGCCAATCAGACACAGAGATACTCAAACCACACTGGCCATGAAAAATAGGGGAAAACAGATTTTACAATTTTTCTGCAGATTTCCTGTTGTGGATTTATTCATCTAAGAAGTGAAATAATACACTGTTAATGTATGTGTTAGTGTGTGTGTGTGTGTGTGTGTGTGTGTGTGTGTGTGTGTGTGTGTGTGTATGTGTTAGTGTGTGTGTGTGTGTGTGTGTGTGTGTGTGTGTCACCTGGATGTGACTCTTTCAATGTTGTGTCTCCTGTCATGCAGGGTACATGTGGTGAGGACAGTGGACACTTCCATATTGCTGTTATTAAACATCTTCCCGGTAGCCTTCATCTTACACAGCATGAACTCCCCTAGACACAAGGACTCCTGATGAACACCAGCCTACAACACACAGAGAGGTTCACTCACACCAGCTCACAGCACACAGAGAGGTTCACTCACACCAGCTCACAGCACACAGAGAAATTCACTCACACCACACACACACACACACACACACACACACACACACACACACGCACACATAAATACACACCTCTGTGGGATCATTGTTGTAAAGTACCAGACCCAGAGACTCAACATTGAAAGTGAACTTCACAGTCTCCACCAGCTCTGACTCTGTGGACTTGCTTTCTGGTTGCTTTTCCACACCATGTTCACCATGACCTGAACACACAAGACACAATCAAGCTTGCAGGGAAAACCAGCAACCAGGCCAGCAGCTCCCATCAGAGCATTTGTTACAAGGCCCCCCAACTATGGAATAACCAAAATGTGTCTTTAAGTCTAAGTTGAAAACTTACTTATTTAGTTTTTTTTATCACTCAAGTTTGTTGACAGTATTGTGGGTGGATGCCAACATCTCAGGATGGTCCCAAGTCTGTTAACTTCTGGTTTTGCACTTTTAGTTAGTCTGTAATAATTTGATGCTGCCACACTCCTCTGTCCCACATATAATCCCATACAGAGCTAATTACCCCTCTTTTCTCTTTCCAAATGACTGTACTACCCAAGAAACACAGAGACGAGGAGAGGGCCATTATTGCCCTTAGCTTGCTCACTAGGGGCTAGGACTCGGGCACTTGTAAAGATGCTTTGTGACAACTGTTGTAAACACCACTATATAAATACATTTTATTTTATTTGAACCCTTACCCTAACCTCTAACCCTAATACTAGTGTGTGAGAAGCTAGGTACACGTTACGTTACCTGTGGGAGCGTGAACCCTGGCCACAGGTGTGTGTTTCAGCCCTGCGTCCGAGCTGAAGTTTGGACGGACACTGCTGGCCTCCTTACTGTTCTCCGCCAAGATCTTCAACAGCACGGACAGATCAGCCTGACTCAGAGCAACCTGCAACACACACATACAAAGACTCTCATGGAGTCATGCAGTACACTCTACATCTATATCTGTACCCTACATCTACATCTGTACCCTACATCTATATCTGTACCCTACATCTACATCTGTACCCTACATCTACATCTGTACCCTACATCTATATCTGTACCCTACATCTACATCTGTACCCTACATCTACATCTGTACCCTACATCTATATCTGTATTCTACATCTAAATCTGTACCCTACATCTATACCGTACATCTATATCTGTACCCTACATCTATATCTGTATTCTACATCTATATCTGTACCCTACATCTACATCTATACCCTACATCTACATCTATATCTGTATTCTACATCTATATCTGTACCCTACATCTACATCTATACCCTACATCTACATCTATACCCTACATCTACATCTATATCTGTATTCTACATCTATTTCTGTACCCTACATCTATACCCTACATCTATATCTGTACCCTACATCTATATCTGTACCCTACATCTACATCTATACACTACATCTACATCTATACACTACATCTATATCTGTACCCTACATCTACATCTGTACCCTACATCTACATCTATACACTACATCTATATCTGTACCCTACATCTACATCTGTACCCTACATCTACATCTGTACCCTACATCTATATCTGTACCCTACATCTACATCTATACACTACATCTACATCTGTACCCTACATCTATATTTGTACCCTACATTTACATCTATACCCTACATCTACATCTGTACCCTACATCTATATCTGTACCCTACATCTACATCTATACACTACATCTACATCTGTACCCTACATCTACATCTGTACCCTACATCTACATCTGTACCCTACATCTACACCCTACCTCTACATCTGTACCCTACATTTACATCTATACCCTACATGTACATCTATACATCTGTACCCTACATCTATATTTGTACCCTACATTTACATCTATACCCTACATCTCTATCTGTACCCTACATCTACATCTGTACCCTACATCTACATCTGTACCCTACATCTACACCCTACGTCTACCTCTATACCCTACATCTACATCTATATCTGTACCCTACATCTACACCCCACATCTACATCTATACCCTACATCTACACCTAACCCCTACATCTATATCTATACACTACATCTACATCTGTACCCTACATTTACATCTATACCCTACATGTACATCTATACATCTATACCCTACAACTATTTCTGTACCCTACATCTACACCCTACGTCTACCTCTATACCCTACATCTACATCTATACCCTACATCTACATCTATATCTGTACCCTACATCTACACCCCACATCTACATCTATACCCTACATCTACACCTAACCCCTACATCTACATCTATACCCTACATCTACACCCTACTACTACCTCTATACCCTGCATCTAAGAACCCTTATATAGACATTTCAGTGTTACCACATAAAAAGCATCCTTGTTTTTTTATACTGTAACACCTCTGTAACACACCACTGTAACACACTCTAATTCTAGGACCTTCATGGGTTTCAGATCTCCATCCAGCTCCACAGCAGCCATCTCCTGGTACCAGCTCGCGGCCAGGTTCCGCCTGACGGACAGCACCATGTTGACAGGCTTCAGTACCTCTGACCTCTGCTCCGAGTCGCCCTCCACAGAGACTCTAAGAACCCATCGGCATCATTAAACCACATTATCAGATCTAGAGAGGCAGTAAAAAGGGACAGCCTATAATGGCGGACAGTGGAGGGAGCCACGTGTTCTCACCTGGAGAGCTTGAGCTGCGTTAACTCCAGGTCCATTTTATCTATGACAGCCGGAAGCAAACAGCCGTCAACTGGAAGCAGAGAGAAGCTGTTGCTCACAGTGATGAGACCCAGGTCCGCCTCCACAGCATTCTGGGATGTGGAGGACTGAGGGATGATGATGAGTGGGGCCTTAAGTCTGATGTCCATGGCGAGTCTGAAACTCTTCTGAGCGAAGTCTCTGACGCTGGAGGCGGCCTTCTCCGCCGCCTGGGCCGTAGCTGCGCTCAGCGCCTCCTTGGCCGTCTGGAAGTTGTTGCTGAAATTCTGTTGAAGTCGGGGGAACTTGTGGTTATACATGGGGATTCGCTTATATTTGAGACATTATATTGTCTCTAAACATAAATCATCTAACTGGATTCACACACCAAGGCTAACTCAGCTGATATACTAACCCTAACTCAACCGACACAGCAACTCGTACTAAACTAAACCCAACTCATCTCACGTTTAACTCAACCCACATACAAAATTTTACACAACCCACACCCCAAGCCCAACACAACTCGTACGTAAACTTACACACTACATAATTTCAAACCAATCTTCATTCATCACTCCACAATGTTTAAATGAGTGTTAGTGTTAGTTTTCTAGCACTGAGAAGGAGCGTTCTGTAGGGGTGGGAATCGTTTACTATCTCACGATTCGATTCGATTCCGATTTTGGGGGCCACAATTCAATTCAAAAATCGATTTTTGATTCAAAACGATTTTCGATTCAAAAAACGATTTGATTTATAAAAATGTCTGCTTCAATCTATAAAATCTGCATGATCTATTACAGTCTGCTTTGCAAGACAGAACGACAAATACAGAAAATTAAGTGTCTTTCACATTTAATTAACAAAAATTAAGTGCTTTGGTAAAATAAAATGGTTTTTGTTGTTACCAAAATTCTTGAGGTTCATTTTGCGAGCTGTCAGGGCTGGCTCGGATGCAGTTCCCCCAGCCGTCGCTAGGGGCACCAGAGTCAGTCCCAGACTAAACCGGCGTAACCGTACGTTCTCAGCCAGTCTCTGCTTTCTCTGTGATTGCTTATCGTTTAATGGTATCTCGCCACCTCTCTCTGTTATGCTTTCTCTTTACTTATTTGAGTATCTCATGCGTCGCTTCCTGATCCATCTCAAGTTTTCCCAATCCTGTATGTCTTCCTATCCGTTTTGCCTTTATTTTTGGGAAGGGTTATATTTTGCTGCAGCGTTTTTTGCCAGTTACTTCTGCTGGTGTCCTTGGTTTCGTTTTCGCGTTGCATTTATCCGCGCTGTTTTTTAGTTACTGTTGTTATTTTGTTTCTTCCTCCCGTCTCACTACGGTTGAATGTTATTTTTCATGCGTTGTATTTTCCGCGTTGTTTTTTTGTTTCTATTTACTCCGTGCCCTCACGGTTTTGGTTTCTATTCTCTTGCGCGTTGAGTCTTCCGTGTTGTTTTGTTTGTTCGTTCTGGGTCGCTGTGCGCGTTTCCCTCTCGCTAATACATGTGACGAGTGTCAAACGTCTTGCTCTTGCGAGCCGGCACTTGGGTCCATCCTTCTCTATATTATTTCTCACCCTTCTCTATATTAACGCTCCCGTGCTCACCACGTTACACAAGCCTTGCACACGAGCTACATTGTGTCCAGTTCGGTCTTCCCCGGCATTCGGTAAAAACCAAAATGAACCCATATTTTTGCCTTAAATGAAGACCGGACAGGTTGAATATCTCTTTCCTCCATGTGTTTTGAACCTTTTCCACGCATGAGTGTGTACCAGAACATGCTGCGTAAAGTCTCTCGTAATTTTGTAATTACGTAACGCGAGACTTCACCACGACTTAGGATCGATTTTTGGACATTTAAAATCGATTCTGAATCGTACTAAATGAGAATCGATTTTTGATATATGAATCGATTTTTTGGCACACCTCTAGCGTTCAGCTCCAGCAGAGTCTTACCAGCAGTGACATGGCGAACCTGTGCAGGTACACCACTCTGATGCAGCCCACGCTGAGCCTGACGCTGCCGTCCACCTGTGATGTGTCTGTGTATCCGGCCCCTTCAGTCGCTTTAGGGGTTAAACTCATACTGAAGCTGAAAACCTCATCGCCCACAATTGAGATCACCTAGAGAGAGAGAGTATGTGCGTTCACACACACGCACATACACGTACGCACGCACACATGTACACAAGCGCGCGCGCACACACACACATGCACGCACACACAAGCGCGCACACACACACATATACACACACACACATTCAAATAAGACTGCACAGTCATGCATTGATGTGTGTTTACAGGACGGTCTGAGTGGGAATATCTCTGACTTGCCTTCTTGTGAATGGTGTTTGGATCGACATTAATGATGACAAAATCCCGGAGCCTGGTGGACATGTGTGTGTGAGAGCCCTGCATCAGCACAGAACCATGCAGCCCTGCACATGGAGCACAATGGGTTTCTGCTCAACTCTGCTCAACTGCAATACTTTACTCACTTTAAACCATTCTTAGAATCACAGCAGTGGTGTCCCATCTTGGTTAGACTGTAACATTTGAATTCACATTTGAACAAATGGGACACGTAGAATAATCTTACTGTAATCCCAACCCTTACTCTAACCCTTACTGTGGGTCCCTGTGTGTGAGAGTACAGGAGGAAGAGTACATGAATCTCACCCTGAATCCGGATGTCTGCTATGTTACACTTCTGGTCAGACACCAGCACATTAAAAGACTCCAGACACATCTGCACCTTCAGCTCAGTGATATCACCATCAGAGGGGGAGCTCACTGCCGCTGGGACACAAACAGACGTGCACCATTGTACTGCGTGTACACGTGAGCTGGTAATCTTGTGTGTGTGTGTGTGTGTGTGTGTGTGTGTGTGTGTGTGTGTGTGTGTGTGTGTGTGTGTGTGTATGTATGTATTTATGTGTGTGTGTGTGTGTGTGTGTGTGTGTGTGTGTGTATGTATGTATTTATGTGTGTGTGTGTGTGTGTGTGTGTGTGTGGTTGCACTCATACTGGATTTGGCTGAGGTAGTTCTCACATCTTCACTAGGGTGTATAGGGTTAGGGTTGCTGTCTTTCTCCAGAGCAGCAGACAGGAAGTCGATGGTGGAAAGAAGAACTTCAGTGTGCAGCACCAGATCCAGGGATGAGAATATAACCTACACACACATATACATATATATACATATACAGAACACATCCATCCATTATCTTTACCGCTTAATCCCGCTAGTCAGGGTCACGGGGTGAAACAAATGGAGAGAACACAATACTCACCAGAGGACATAAAACGTATAATAGACAATAAAGTAAATCACAGGGAATAGGCTATTGTGAACAGGTGAGTTTTGAGTTTAGATTTAAAAAGAGGAAGAGAATCAATGTTACGGATGTCAGGTGGGAGGGAGTTCCAGAGTTTGGGAGCAGAGCGGCCAGTCCACCACATGGCCAACGCACACGCACACGCACACACACCTACAGGCAATGTAGAGTGTAGAGACTGTGGGAAGAAACCAGAGTACCGTACAGGCACAAGGAGAACATGCCAACTCCACACAGAGAGGACCAGATGGAGAATTGATCCCAGATCATCTTGCTGTGAAGCAACAGTGCTAACCACCACACCAACATATTAGGTACACCTTGCAAGTACCAAGTAGGACCGCTTTTGCTTTTAGAACTGCCATAATCCTTCGTGGCATAGATTCAACAAGGTACTGGAAACATTCCTCAGAGAGTCTGGTCCATATTGACATATGAACTCATTGTCATGTTCATGAAACCAGTCTGAGATGATTTATGCTTTATGAAATGGTGCGTTATCCCACTGGAAGTAGCGATCAGAAGATGAGTACACTGTGGACATGGTCACCAACAATACTCAGGTAGGCTGTGGCGTTGACACAATGCTCAATTGGTACTAATGGGTCCAAAGTGTGCCAGGAAAATATCCCCCACACCATTGCACCACCACCAGCACCAGCCTGAACCGTTGATACAAGGCAGGATGGATCTCATCCCTGAGATGTAGCCTCAGTTTCCTGTTCTTAGCTGACAGGAGTGGCACCCGGTGTGGTCTTCTGCTGCTGTAGCCCATCGGCCTTAAGGTTCGACATGTTGTGTGTTCAGAGATGCTCTTCTGCATGCCTCGGTTGTAATGACCCTAACCCAGTCTGGACATTCTCCTCTGGCCTCTGGTATCAACAAGGCATTTGCGCTCACAGAACTGCCGCTCTCTGGATATTTTCTCTTTTTCGGACCATTCTTTATAAACCCTAGAGATGGTTGTGAGTGAAAATCCCAGTAGATCAACAATTTCTGAAATACTGAGACCAGCCCGTATGGCACAGACAACTGCAGCAGATCGTCTTGGTCGTGTCTACATGCCTAAATGCATTGAGTTGCTGCCATGTGATTGGCTGATTCAACATTTGTGTTAATGAGCACTTGGGCAGGTGTACCTAAGTAAGTAGCTGGTGAGTGTATATACATATACACACACACACAAAATCACACACACAATCACACACAAATACAAACACACACAAAGCATGCTGAGTAAGAAGATAAGAATATAATACTTCAATTAATTAAATAATCTAACACTTACATCTATCATCTGTTCTGTGTTCTTGAAAACAGCAGCAAAATTTGGTCCATTTCGATCAGCCTGTTTGATAAACCGTTACAAATAAAAATCTAGAAGTTATGGACAGTTAAAGCAGGAACTTGACAGACATCTTTTATTGCAACAATGCAATGATGATGTAAGAAATAATTACAATTAAAGCTGAATCCTGTCAAAACAATGACAATAATAGTTTTTCTGGGTATATTTTTCTACATTAAAACATACTATGCTTTACATTTGAAAAGGTACTGATGCCTCCAGAAAGACCTACCCTGACATACTGTACTTTCAGTAGCTGCGCCCCCTGCTGGGCAGAAGAGCTCAGTAAGCAGAGGGGTTCACCACACGCATCTGTGACAACAGCAACAGAGAAGTGTGAATTTTAACGCTGCTTTGGCCACTTTGAGCAACACAAGAGCAAAATACAATAACAGATAAAGATGTCAATTTTCACATAAAGTTATGTCATCAGCAAAGCAATGAAATAAAACTCCTTAGTGTCTATATAAGGTGAAAAGGACTGGACCAAAGACTGATCCCTGAGGGACTCCACAGTGTGAAAATGGTATCTTACATTTCCTAAAGAAAGGTACTCTGTTTTTCTTAGTTTAAATCCTATCTCACAGAACAGTATCTGTAAGTCAACTGTATGATATAGCACTGGGATTAGGGTTAGGGTTATTGTACTAGGGTTTGATTTAGGGTTACTGCCCTAGGGTTTGTGTTAGGGTTTGTGTTAGGCACAATGGTTTGAAGTATATTTATAGCACTAGGGTTTGAGTTCTGGTTACTGCACTTGTTTTTGTGCAATAAGAAACATTTTCACTTTGCAGTTAAGGCTCTAACTATACAGTTTCTCTTTGGATAAAACTTATAAGAATGCTGCTCTTCATACTTTGACATGAACCCACCCACCTGTAATCTCAGGGCACTTCATGGAGATGGTCCTGATGTATGTGGTGACCAGTATGTCGTATTTGTGCACTCTGGTGTTAATCCCGAGCTGAGCTGCTTGCACCAGTAGGAAGGGATGTTCACACCCATTCTGTGATTTCCTCAACGTCACCATGACCTGTAAAGGAACAGGAGCAGTGTTTACCTGTCCAACACCTCAACTTCCAAGTACTCAACTAAACATGATGCTAACAACACCTGAATACCAAACAATATAATGTGATATTGAGAAACTAAAAAAGCTTTTCATAACAATTCAGTTAATAGATAACCAAACATATATGATCATGATCACACTGCCATACCTCCATAATCTCAAAGTTGAGCAGAACACTGACAATGTTCTCACTGACGTTTCTATTGGTAAGTGCTGGCTGAGTTCCTGTCTCCACAGGAAGTGTCTCTTTGAGTTCTTCATTTGTTGCAGGTTTATCTGTATAACAAAATAGGGATGTGATGTATATGAAGAGGTGTGGGAGGTTTGAAGAATGCCAAGCAACAAATGAATTTTCTTACTTTCAACTGCAGGTTTCTTCACATCAGAGGATAAAATTCTGCTTCCTTCACCAATGTTTTCTGCTAGAATCCTCATCAAAACACCCAGGTCTTCCTGACCAAGAGTGATCTACCACAACCAGAGGACACACATGCTTCTCACACGAAACAATATTCTTGAAGCTTTAAGTACACTCCCTCTCATGGATATGTTTTTCAATAAAGCGAAGTCCTGGAGCCACGAAAAGCTGATTTCCCATGAATCTAACGTACTATGTGTAACAGCTTCACTTGATCAACACTGGATCAAACTCACATTCATAGACTTCAGGACTCCTTTCACTTCCACTCCAGGAATCCTGGTATACCAGGAAGCAGCCAAGTTTCGCTTCACAAGGAGCTCTAGATTAATTGGCTGCAGGATCTCGAAGTCTGCCTGTGAGACATCATGTCTCAGAACCATCCTGAAATTGGAAAGAAAAAAAAAAACAAGACAAAATGGCAAAATGCTAATATTCTCATTTTTATTAACATTATAGACTAGCTGTTATATATTTTATGGTGGTTTTCATCAAGTTGTTAAAGCAAAGGTAATGCTATTACTGGCACAAAATCAACACAGCCAATACATTTCTGAAGTAAATTAATTCTATAATGGATTGTACCTGGACAATTTGAGTTTGGTCAGCTTGATGTCTATGGTTTCCTGCACAGCTGGGACAGGGAAGCCCTCAGCCTGAAGTAGAGAGAAGCTGTTGCTCAGAGTGATGAGACCCAGGTCCACCACAAAGGCATTCTGGGATGTGGAGGACTGAGGGATAATGATGAGTGGGGCCTTAAGTCTGATGTCCATGGCGAGTCTGAAACTCTTCTGAGCAAAGTCTCTGACGCTGGAGGCGGCCTTCTCCGCCGCCTGGGCCGTAGCTGCGCTCAGCGCCTCCTTGGCCGTCTGGAAGTTGTCCACAAATGTCTGCAGAGCACAACTGACAATTAGCAACACATTCGGTGTTAAAACTGAGTTTCCAGTGTATATGAGCTATGGTTTAATTATCAACTTTGAAAAGTCTGTGAAAAGTGAGTGGGAGATAACGTGGAAGCCTGTTAAAATAAGCAAGGAAATGTCATGCAGGAATGTTCTCACCCCATTATGAGCTCTGACAACCAAACTTACAAATAAGTTGCAAATCTGAATACAACCTGTAAAGGAAGCTGTAAATGATGAAGGAGGATTTGTGAAAGCAACATGGAAGAAGTAGTCTGGGGGAGGCGGATGTGCGTTAAATCTGCGATGTGTGTAAGTCGTGCTGGGCAGTGCAGTCATTCTCCATCACCACGGCAACACCAAACAGAGGCGAAAACACATGCAAGCATGTCCATAAAATAACGACATCCAGTCATTCATACATACTAACCCTAACCCAAGTCATTCATACATACTAATGTACATACTAGCCCTAACCCAAGTTATTCATATAAGTCTACAACTGCATTCACAACTTCGTGTTCCATCATAGGAAGTATAAAAATTACATTTTGCTCAATTAGCATGAGCATGACTAATCAAAACAATGTGTAGGATTTCAGCCTGTGTCAACAGAAAGGTTGTTTGACCTTTAAACGAAAGGACCTCAACAAAAATGAGGAGGAACGTTCTGCTTTGATGCACATAGTTTTGCAATAAGCATAAATTCTGAAACAGGCTAAAAATCCAGAAATAAACCTTTGCATTCATTAAACACAAGCACTGTATTGTATATTGAACATTAGAGGGATTAGTTACAGGCAACCTTAAAATGCTGCTTTTGTTTAAACCAACAGGAACAAAAAAAAAAAACTAATAAATAGTTAAAAAATAACAAATAAGAATGTGCCTAAAAACGCTATTTTCTTGGAGTGAAATAAATGAAGCATCAGCATTTCTGATGAACAAACACAGGTTTAAATACCCATTAATGAAGATAGATGGAGTACAATGCTGCACCTTTACCAAAGGGTCATGGTAACATGGCACAGTTCAAAGCTCTGGGTGTGCAAAGGTGCATTAATTGTCAAGCTGCAAAGCAAAGGGCTTATAGTGATGCATGCCCAGTGTTGTACCTCATCAGCAGAGGGGTACTGATGGCTAAAAGAGTCCTAGAAAGAAGAAGACAACAATGAGGAGAATCAAAATGAAAGAATAACAGAACAAAAGAAGCAAGACAGAGGCACACAGGATCCAGAGTAATGTAGAGTAATGTCACACACACTTTTTATTATGAGTGTTGTAGATGATTGATGAACTCTCAACAGAGTTAATGTAACATTGTTATGCATTAATCAGAGGAGAGTTTGGATGAAATCACAGTCACTTTAATTAAACCAAGCAGTACTCACAAGTGGAACAATTCAAGGGCCAAAATACCAGTGATCAGACCAAAGCAGAAACAAACAGCAACATGGCACATCTCTTATATTCCTGATGGTATATCTCCAGTTTTCCTGCCATCAAGAATACCTGAAATATGCCATCAGGAACACAAAGCATTAACTCAAGGTATGAACATAGGTGAGTCAATGGTGTGTGTGAAGATTTAGAGCAGCTGTGATGAGTTACAGGTGAAATAGAAAACACCACTGTACTGTCAATACATTATTTACATATTTATTTATACACTCACCGGCCACTTTATTAGTTACACCTGTCCAACTGCTCATTAACACAAATGTTTAATCAGCCAATCACATGGCAGCAATTCAATGCATTTAGGCATGTAGGCATGGCCAAGACGATCTGCTGCAGTTCAAACTGAGCATCAGAATGGAGAAGAAAGGTCATTTAAGTGACTTTGAACATGGCATGGTTCGATGCACAACCATCTCTAGGGTTTACAGAGAATGCTCTGAAAAAGAGAAAATATCCAGTGAGCAGCAGTTCTGTGGTCGCAAATGCCTTGTTGATGCCAGAGGTCGGAGGAGAATGGGCAGACTGGTCCAATCCGACAGAACGACAACAGTTACTCAAACCAGGACATACAACCGGTGCATGCAGAAGAGCCTCTCTGAACGCACAACACGTCGAACCTTGAGGCGAATGGGCTACAGCAGCAAAAGACCATACTGGGTGCCACTCCTATCAGCTAAGAACAGGAAACTGAAGCTACAATTCACACAGGATCACCAAAATTGGACAATAGAAGATTGGAACAATGTTGCTTGGTCTGATGAGTCTCGATTTCTGCTGCAACATTCAGATGGCAGGGTCAGAATTTGGCGTCAACAACATGAAAGCATGGATCCATCCTGCCTCAACGGTTCAGGCTGGTGGTGGAGGTGCATCATCTCAGACTGGTTTCTTGAACACGACAATGAGTTCACTGTACTCGAATGGCCTCCACAGTCACCAGATCTCAATCCAATAGAGCACCTTTGGGATGTGGTGGAACGGGAGATTCACATCATGGATGTGCAGCCGACAAATCTGAAGCAACTGTGTGATGCTATCATGTCAATATGGACCAGACTCTCTGATGAATGGTTCCAGTACCCTGTTGAATCTGCCACGAAGTACTATGGCAGTACTGAAACTGTATTAGCAAGGCGTACCTAATAAAGTGGCCAGTGAGTGTATATATTAGATATACTTTATGATATTCTTATGTTTCAGGAAACAGACATTAAGGGTGCCTATTATGCTCATTTTCATTGTTCATTGTTTTATTTTTGGGGTCTGCTAGAATAGATCTATATGCTTCAGTGTTCCAAAAACACATTATTATGCTCCGACTGGTCCACTCAGCCACTGTATTCTGTATTCTTACTAGTCGACTGCCAGTGTCCTGCAGTAACACTAACAGCAACACCAACACCAACATTAACAATACACTAACCCTAACCATTCTGTTCTGACCAACAACATCAGTGTGTTTGAAATATTAGAGACCATGACGGTTTGGTGGATTCATTGTTCTGTAAGAGTTCTCTGCAGGTGTTCTCTGCAGATCTTGGCATAATACAGAACATTAAAAACTTAGCTATCAGGTAAGCTATGTGGATTTTGATTATTACAGATTGTAATTATATATCCACCTCAATAGCTGAAAACTGTTTTATCTAGTATTAAAAAAAGAAAATCATCTAATGCTCCACACCTGAACAACTGCTCCAAACCTGAAATACGCCACACATGACAACTTTGACTTTGAAGATTTCCTCCCACTGGCGGGAACTTTGACCACTGTAATTCTGCAGATCATACATAAAAAAAAAAAAAACTGTATAACACTAACACCAACACTAACCCAAGAAAAAACCGAGAAGCATAATAGGGCTCTTAAATGACATACTCACTTAAGATAAGTCTGCATTTTCAGTAAGCAGATTTACCTTAATTAAATCTCACCCTAAACCTGGCCCTAATCCTAACCCTAGCCTTAATCTCAATCCTAAACCCAGTTCTGGTTCAGGACTATTTACCTTCTGGAGCTCAGATGGGGCTCCATTATTTAAGCTATACCCTTTTACCTTTTTCCAATTAAGCCATATTAATCAAATCATTGTCAACACTGTCAGTGGCATATATCAAACATTTTCTCACTTCTTTTTCATAAATGTGTAGATCTTGCAATGTTTAAGATAATCAACAAAACAAAACAATCAGATGATCACAGAAAAATGCAAACACTCATTTAGTGAAAGCTAGCAAAGATTTTCCTGAGCATGAACTGACTAGAACGCAGATGAACCAAAACCCATATATAAATCACATGTTATAAAGGGTTATGGTTATAAAGGGTTATAGTTATAAAGGATCATAGTTATAAAAGGGTTATGGTTATAAAGGGTTATAGTTATAGAGTCATAGTTATAAAAGGGTTATGGTTATAAAGCGTTATAGTTATAAAGGGTAATGGTTATAAAGGGTAATGGTTATAAAGGGTAATGGTTATAAATGTTTGGGGTTATAAAGGGTTATAGTTATACAGGGTTATGTTATAAAGGGTTATAGTTATAAATGTTTGGGGTTATAAAGGGTTATAGTTATAAAGGGTTAGTTATAAAGGGTTGGGGTTATAAAGGGTTATAGTTATAATGGGTTGGGGTTATAAAGGGTTATAGTTATAAAGGGTTGGGGTTATAAAGGGTTATAGTTATAAAGGGTTGGGGTTATAAAGGGTTATAGTTATAAAGGGTTATAGTTCTAAAGTGTTGGGGTTATAAAGGGTTATAGTTATAAAGGGTTATGGTTAGTAAGTTTTGGGTTTATAAAGCTACTCGCTGATGAGGTTTATTTGTTCTTTATGTCAGTTAGAAGTGATGAAGTGCTTAATGAGCATATATAAATCACGTTATAAAGGGTTAATGAGCACCTCAGAAATAATTCCAGGGAATGAGGAGCAGGAACCACAACTTGATAAAACTTGTAGACAGTGAAAGTGAAAAGAGAAATGTACCAATGTGTGGAAAAGGAACAAGCTCTGAACACAAGATCAATAGAGACTAGATATACCACTCCAAGCAGAGGTGCCCCTTACTCAACCACATGGCCGAGACAGTATACTGAAATATCTGTACCAAGTATGGAATACAAAGGTGGACAATGACCAAGTGAGTCCTGTAGAAACGTCCAGATACAGACTGACAGAATGGAAATGTTAAACAACCAGGCATGGCAGTGAAGGACAAACAGCAGAAGAGGGTGTAGTGATGGATGTAGTGATGGATGTAGTAACATCAGGAACAAGGAACACATCAAGTTTGATAAATAGTGAGTGAGAGAAGAAAGAGAGATAGAAAAGATGTGGAAGGGAGTAGAGAGAACTGGGCACGGTCACCCCCAAACTGGACATGGTGACCCCCAAACTGGGGTCTGCTCCAGCAGTAACATCATCTGTAAGATGGAAGCTCACACTCACAGGACCCTCACTCACACACTCTCATAGAACCTTCACACTCACACAGAAGCCTCACACACAGAACCCTCAGACTCACACAGGAACCCCACACTCCTACAGGACCCTCAGACTCACACACAGGAACCCCACACTCACATTCACACCGGACCCCCACACTCCTACAGCAACCCCACACTCACAGAACACTCACACAGGACCCCCACACTCACACAGGACCCTCACACTCACACAGGACCCTCACACTCACCCCTCACACTTACACAGGAACCCCACACAGAACCCTCACACTCACACAGGACCCCCACACAGAACCCTCACACTCACACAGGAACCCCCACACAGAACCCTCACACTCACACAGGACCCCCACACTCACACAGGAACCCCACACAGAACCCTCGCATTCACACAGGAACCCCACACTCACACAGGACCCCCACACTCACACAGGAACCCCACACAGAACCCTCGCATTCACACAGGAACCCCACACTCACACAGGAACCCCACACTCACACAGGACCCCCACACAGAACCCTCACACAGGAACCCCACACTCACACAGAACCCTCACACTCACACAGGACCCCCACACAGAACCCTCACACAGGAACCCCACACTCACATTCACACCGGACCCCCACACTCCTACAGCAACCCCACACTCACACAGGACCCCCACACAGAACCCTCACTCTCACACAGAACCCTCACACTCACACAGGACCCTCACACTCACACAGGAACCCCACAGTTGCAGTAAAAAAACAATAGAGCAATTAGCAATTCAGCTATGATTATCTTCTGTGCATAAGTGTGTGTGTGTGTGTGTGTGTGTGTGTGTGTGTGTGTGTGCGTGTGTGCGCGCACACATGTGTTTGTGGTACATTTGCAAAAGTGTCGGTGTAAGGTGTATGTAGTGTGCGCACTTGCATGTGTTTGTGGTACATACGTGGGTGTGCATGGTAAGTGTGGATCTGTGGGAGGGTGTGTGGTGTGTGTGTGGGTGTGGTGTATGTGTAAAACGTATTCACTCTCACCATTAGAGACACGAGGAACTTGTGCAGGTAAATGACCTTGATACAGCCCAATCTCAAGGTGACATTACTGTCCACTTTAGATGTATCGGAGTAACCTTCTCCCTCTGTAGCTCCAGGGTACACACACATCTTGAAGCTGAAAACCTCCTCTCCCACTGTAGACACTGCCTGTCGATGACAGCATGCACACACACATGGACAGGCACATGCACACACACAAAAATACACACGCACACGTACACACACACGCATACACACATACACATGCACGCACACACAAAAACACACACGCACATACATACGTGCGCACAGATTTAGATTTGCTTCAAACAAAAGTTAATAAAATGTAAGAAAATAGTCCAGTGTTTTCTAATATATATGTATATATGTTATATTGTATACATGTTTTTGCGTTTAAATCATGACCTCACAGACAACACAGCACTGTGTTATGAACAACAGCTGTGATATTGTTTCTAACTCAGAGTAAAACAAACTAGAGTTTATATTTATAGAACATGTATACATTCACAAAGCCATATAGTCAAACCAGATATCCCAGTTAATGTGTGTAAGACAAGTTTGGAGCCCTAGAAAAGCTTTTTGGACAATTGTATTTCTTTAATTTAAGAACACACACTATAAAAAAGTCCTAATGTTTAAACACTGTAAAGCATCTAGAAATGTTTTAAAGAAAAACCTGAAAATTAATTTTGATTGATCCCCTGTGGCAGTAGAGGAAGCGTTATTTGGCTCGTGTGATTGTGTGCGTTTGTGGTCATGTTTGTGTTTGAGTTTTAGCTGCATCAGATCATGAAGTGCCACCTTTTTGTGTATGGTTGTTGGGTCCACGTCCAGCACAACAATGTCTCGCAGACGAGCAAACACCTCGGTCTCTTTAGCCTGGACCACCACAGATGCATCAATGCCTGACAAAAGCCAGATGTGTTTAAACTCCAGAGAAGTTTTAAGCAATCAACAGCATTTCTGATCACATTCCAAACTCTAGCCTGCATCTGCCATGTGGACCCTAAAGGTTCCAACATTACAGTGCAGTGATGTTTACACCATTACAGTATGAATATGTGATAGTTAAAACATTCAATTTGATAGTTATATTGTTACGTGTGTTCGTACTATTGTTACATGTGTTCGTACTATTGTTACGCGTGATCTTATTATTGTTACGTGTGATCGTTCTATTGTAACGTGTGATCGTTCTATTGTTACGTGTGATCGTTCTATTGTTACGTGTGACCGTTCTATTGTTACGTGTGATCGGTCTAGTGTTACGTGTGATCGGTCTAGTGTTACGTGTGATCGGTCTAGTGTTACGTGTGATCGGTCTAGTGTTGTGTGTGATTGGTCTAGTGGTGTGTGTGATTGGTCTAGTGTTGTGTGATCGTTCTAGTGTGAAATGTGATTGTTCTATTGTTCAATTTGATAGTTATATTGTTAAATGTGATCATTATACTGTTCAATGTGATCGTTTTACTGTTATATTGTGATATTTACTGTATATTGTTAAATGTAAGTTCTTTTGTTAAATGCGAGTTATATTGTTAAATCTGAGTGTTCTATTGTTAAATGTGAATGTTCTACTGTTAAATGTGAATGTTCTACTGTTAAGTGTGATCATTCTGTTGAACTGCACCTTGGATTTGGATGTCTGCAATGCTTCGTCTGTCATCACAGATGGACACTCCAAAGGAGCCCAACATGGCAAACAGCTTAAAGCTGACGATGGCCGAGTCCTTCCCTCCCTTACACACTAGAAGAGAAGAAGCAGGCCCTTCAGTCACACTCATTGCTCCCTGAACATGAACACCCCGGCTAGACTGCAACATGCTGCTTCTCAAATGTTAGACCAAAGCATGTATAGAAATGCAGTAATTACCCACAAAACACCTATTCATATCCTGATATAACAATCATCTGAGAACAAAATCATTTAAATAATACTTGTATATGTGGGTGCACACATATTTGGAATTGTGCAATTGTGTAAGTGTGAATGTGTATGTGTGGGAGTGTGTTTGTGTGTCTGTGAGATTCTGGATGGGTGTGTGTGTGTGTGTACCTGTCTTTCCAGCTGCTGTCTTGCCAGCTTGTCTGTGTGGGTCTCGGTCTCTAGAGGCAGTGAATGCCTGTGGAACTGCTTTGTTCAGGTAGTTAATGGTGGACAGCAGGGCCTTTGTGTGCAACAGCAAGGCCAGTGAGGAGAACTGCACCTGCACACACAGGTGTGAGGACAACACGTGGTGTGTGACTGAAAACTTTATTTGAATAATTCTGTGATGTGCCCTTTGGGATGTGTTGGTATACCTTCAGTGTCTGTTCTGTGTTGTCAAACAGGCTCTGGAAGCTGGGGCCACTCACATCAGCCTGCAAGAGAAAGTCAGTAAAACACACACACACACACGCGCTAACTAACAGTTACACTCACATCCACAGAAACTCGCACTCGCGCACACACACACACGCACGCACGCACGCACGCCCGCGCACGCACACACACACACACACACACACACACACACACACACACACACACACACACACACACACACACACGTATGCACACAAGTGTTTTGAACAGAAGGAGTTCAGCTCTTACTTTACTGTACTCCACTTTCAGCAGATCACATCCATGTTTGTCTGATGAGCTAATTAGATGAAGTGGCTGATCTAAGTCACACACACACACAAGAAAAGTAGTGCTTAATTCTGCAGCATAATCAGAAGAAACATGTTCAGACCAATAGTGGTGAATTGTGTAACACGTGCGTTTCTGTACCTCTCGTCTCACAGTAATCCAGACTTATCTTGCGCAAGTATGAGGTCACAGTGATGTCATAGGTCCGCATCTTCCCTTCTGCACCCAAGTGAGACACATTCAGCGCCAACACGGTGTCCTCCATAGCTGTCTGACGGGTGAGCTCCACCAGCACCTCCACACACACACACGCACAAACAAACAAACACACAACCAAACAAAGACACATGTGAGTACTCATGCATGTACTGGAAACAGACAAGACTTTGGTGCAAGCATCAGTTTACACAGACACAAATTGGCACAAATAGGAATCATACACAGAAAGTTCCAGCCTGATCAACAATAAAAGAACCAATCACAGAGCTTGTCTGGAGAGTGTCATCTTTACCGTTCTGACTTCAAATTTGAACTGAACATCAGTCAGCTCGTCCAGCACTGATCTCTGAGCATCTTCATCTGGAGATCTTTCACTGGTGTCCTCTTCAGAGTCTGAGAAGACACGCACATGCTATTTTTTAACAGTTGCACAACATTAATATCTTTACCCAGCAGAACAACTGCTCAGTCAGTGAATCTACCCAGACTCCACATGATCACTGTATAATGTAGTGGAAAAATGCAGAGTTGCTGGTTTCTGATATAAAACATTTTTTACACCATGGGACCAGACAAGAAGAGGAAGAAGACAGGAATGAGGACATGTTCCAGACACAGGACATGTTCCATACAGAATTACTTTCCCCAGGAGGGCAGGATTTAAGCTGTGCTTAGGCAGGCATAACCAATATTAACGTATATATATTATTATTAACGTGTAATCTTGTGTCCTTAGATGGTATGACGGT
>NC_135222.1:23021548-23049048 GCF_052324685.1 Brachyhypopomus gauderio | reverse complement strand
TATAATGGCACTTTGTTAGTCGCTCTAATAAATAGAGCGACTAACAAAGTGCCATTATAATGACTAATACCATTAGTGTTATCTATGGTGTTGTTATGGCTAAATGCCATAAATTTAAAAGGTACTCTCTGTGGTAACTATGTATTTAGGGAGTATTCTGGGCCAGTGTTTATTTAGGGAGAACTTTAGGGCAGTAAGTATTGTGAGAGAAATTATTGATTATCGACTAATCATCATTGATTAGATCATGTTTAGTTATCATAAGAGATCATTATGAACTTTATGATTTAGTATTTGTCCATTCTGACTAAGCAGAAGGACTACAATAATGAAGTAGTTTGATTCAGTGTAACCATGTTTAGTTCATATTATGCATGTGTGCTATACGTGACCCAGGTCAGGGAGAGTGCTGAGGGTAAGAGTACTCTGTTAACTGGTAGTCACTAGACTACTAGTCTTGGGTCATTTAGCTTTCTCCGTGTTCAACTGATACATCAGTTGCTTCCGCTAACTCTAGGGAAGTCCATATTAGGAGATACACACATGTGAGACAAAGTAGCCTGCTGGACGCTTATGTTTTGGAACATGCTGTGCTAAAGATAACCTGCTGTTAGAACTGCTGAATTGTGTTTAAGATTGTATATAAGCAGGGGGAGTGCCCCCCTGCCGGCAGAGTTGTCATGCTTGAATGAGACTCTCATGTCTGTGTCTGTCTTGTGTCTGTCTTGTATCTGTCTTTGTCCTATTTATATATATTTATATTTTTGTAATAAATTAATCATTTAACCACGTCTGAGTCCTCATCCATTTCCAGAAAATTTCCATGACAATTTGGCGTCACAAACAGGATTTCCACGACAATTTGGCGTCACAAACAGGGGTCGGCGAGAGGCACCCCGGAAAGGCGGTGACTGATCTTTGAGGACGCTCCCCGGGGGATGAGATCCCTGGCTGGGCTGGGCAAAGTGGGAACCCCACGAGCAAAGGGAAAGTACCTATCCAGGGAGTGATGTCACCGCCAGTCTCCGGTGGTGTTCTCCGCCCGATCAAACGAAAACCGCAGTAAGTGGGAATTTTCAGTTTAATTTCTTAGTGTCACGTATGGCCTCGCCCCCTCGCTTGGCTGTCACTCCGGGTTCCCTTGTATCTGTGTCCCGTGCCTGTTATCCCGCCCCGCTCATTTGTCTTCGTGATTCCTTGTTTATTAACACGCCCCTTGTAATTACCGTCACCTGCTCCTCGTTAAATGTCAATGTATTTAAGTCCCGTCATTCCCCAGTCGAGTCATCCGTGGTTTTGTTCATGCAGTTTGTCTGATCCTGTTTGCCGTGAGTTCTGCCGTGTTGTTTGCGTTTTGGTTTACCCGTCCTCCGTGCGTTTTGCCTGCCCTTCCGTTGTTTGACTGCCTCGTTGTTTCCCTTGTCTGTGATCATGCCTGTTTACGTTTCATGTCTGGATAGCCTGCACGTTATGACCCCTACCTGTTTCATCGACCCTGGTTTTGGTATTCCCTGTATTAAATCTCGCTCATCTCAGCATTTGTGTCCGTCTCCTCGCTCCGTGGCGCAAGCTGCGTTACACTTAGTTTAAGTGTTAAATATCCGCCAGTGTCCGCCCGCCGGATGATCTCTGTTATACGATAGGGATATAGTGAGATATCGCCTACAGAAAGTCTATACGGTGGGGACACTGCGGTATTGCCCAGGCGGGATAGGACTTAGCCTAGAGCCCGTCAGTCTGGCCAGGGGTCCAGCTGGGAAGAAGCGCACTGATTAGATGTAATACGGTGTCGGCTAGCTCCGGAGCGGCAGAGATATCCCCCGGGGGGGGGGGGGGGGGACGACGACACTGTTTGCTTCGTTGGTACGAGGAGCGGATCTAAATTTTGAGGACCTTTTCTGACGTGTTTAATTAATTTGGGATTATTTTTTTTGGACCCCTCACAAAAAAAAAAAAGTGTGAAGGGTCATCTCTGGGATTGTCTAGAATTATGGGTAAACATCATTTGGGTAAAATTGGTAAAATACATAGTAAGAGTAAAGCATCGGAGGCTCATAGTTTCATAATAATAATAATAACTATAAGTGTGATTTACCAAATGACCAGAGATTATTTAGAAGATGTAACTCAACATGTGGGTTTTTGGGCTAAGCATTATGGGTTTGGTTCAAAGGGAACACTGAGTGTAGACTATCCGCACTAGTTGAGAGTTCAAACAGAGTCCAAGGGCGCAGATAGAAAAACACGAAAGTATTTTGTTAAACATAAAGCAGATATGGAAGAAAAAGCAAAATGTTGGCTTGAAGACGCCGAGAAAAGGCAAGCACGACAGGTAGGGAGTAAAAAGTGTACTAACAAAAGTCTCTCAGTGTGTTGTAGCCGATCCAGACCTCGACGCTGCCCCGACGAGATCTGCGCCAGCCATCCCGGCTCAGCAGCCGCACGCTCAGGTGCAACCACAGCCGCTACCCCTGCCTCCCCACCTCCACCACCTCTTCACCCACAGCCGCTACCCCTGCCTCCCCACCTCCACCACCTCTTCACCCACAGCCGCTACCCCTGCCTCCCCCACCTCCACCTCCAGTTCACCCACAGCCGCTACCCCTGCCTCCCGCACCTCCACCACCAGTTCACCCACAGCCGCTACCCCTGCCTCCCCACCTCCACCACCTCTTCACCCACAGCCGCTACCCCTGCCTCCCCCACCTCCACCTCCAGTTCACCCACAGCCGCTACCCCTGCCTCCATCACCACCAGTTCACCCACAGCCGCTACCCCTGCCTCCCCCACCTCCACCACCAGTTCACCCACAGCCGCTACCCCTGCCTCCCGCACCTCCAGTTCACCCACAGCCGCTACCCCTGCCTCCCCCACCTCCACCACCAGCTCTGGCGCCACCACGGCAGCAAACTCTGTCTGCCACACCTGCACTGTGAGCTCCAGCGCCATCAGTTCCAGTATCACAACCACAACCTCTGCCTCCCTCACTCCCACCAGCCCAACAGCTGTCGCTGCACCCAGGGCCACTAGTCCCGTATGATGACGCCCGCCAGGCGATGGGATGCGCCAGCCGGACGATGGGAAGCGCCACCTCCCCAACTGCACACCCAGCCACTATCAACATGTCCAAAATAGCTGCATGTAAACAAGAAGACGGAGAACCTGTCAGCGACTTCCTCATGAGACTGACCAGAGTTCACAACGACCACAGCGGTCTTGTAGCACCAGCACAACGAGCGGAGGCCGGCGGAGGCCAGCCCATGGGAAGCCCACCTGAGAAACAGCTTCCTGGTAAGCATGAGAAAAGACATCAGTGACCTCATCAGAGCCCAGTGCATCGGGTACAACAACGCCACCCTGAAAACCATAGAAGATCATGCCAAGCATCACGAGGCACAGCTGGCATGGAGAGTGAACAAGAAAATCCAGAAGCAAGCTGAGACCAAGGTGCAGAGAACGCGGGAGGGGCCACGTCAGAGGCTGAGGAAGAAGACGAGGTGGATGGGGATGAGAGAATTACCCCAAAGGAGAGGTGGTGAATGTTACAACTGTGGAAAACTAGGACACTTTGCAAGAGATTGTCCTGAAAATGAAGAAAATGCTGAGTAGAGAACCAGAAATTCCAGAGATTGACGGGCAGCGGAGAGGTTGGACGGTACAGGACCACTGGAAGACGACAAAAGGAAAGTAACTGGTTTAAATTATCATTTAATTTATCAATGCTTGCAGAAGATTAGTGAAGGGCCACAGGGCCTGCCTAAAATAAAAGCGATTGTAAATGGTTTTGGTTTAAAAAAAAAAAAAAAGTTTTTGGTTTATAGTGGTGCCACCCATTCAAAGAAAAAAAAGAAAAAAAGAGCCTCTCCGATGTAAATGAAATAATACATTTGAACATGAATTTTTAATTTTAACTGCTAAATGTATGTTATGGGTTGTGACTTAATGTGTAAATTGGGCCTGAGTAGCAGGCCTGAGGGGTTGTTTATGGAGTGGGAGTTAGCTGTGTTGGGGTTCAGTTATCAGCAGGAGTTCCACTGTATGTTTATGAGCTGCAGAGTGCAGGAGGAGAGTGTTGGGAGCACTTCATGTGTGAAGTGTGTAGTTTGTTGCCAGGTGATTTGATGTTGAGACCGTAGGGGTCACTGCACTGCACGCTGCATGTGAGTGAGGGCCCCGATAGAGGTTTTGAGGATAAATTTAAGGTTGGAAAACATGATTGCTTGGTTGTCACTGCTATTGTGTGGGATTGCGTGTGGGCTGCGGCAATGGTGCAAACCACATTAGAACAGGAAGACCTGTTCTAATTTCCTCGATCTAAACCACACCTGTCACTAGCAAACATGTGCGAGGAGCCACAATGGCAGGACGTCGGTGAATGGATGACAGAGATGTCTGACATTACCGATTGGGAGAGAGTTCCTGGCAGGAACACCATGTTTATCCCTAGCAGGAGGGCGTGGATGTAGCCGGCGCCGTGCTGGCTCCCCTGCAGGCGGGGAGTGGAATTGATTAACCCCCTTGATATTTTTTTTTTAGCCGCCTCCCTTACCCTCTCAGAAAAAAAAAATGAGAGCAAGAGGAACTCAGAACTGTTCCTGCAGCATTATGGGCACCAGGTAAGAGCGATGTTGGGGCTCATACGGGGGGTGTGAGCCCATACACATCGCCCCCAAAATCTGACTATAGGCCAAAACAACATCAATACCCTTTGAAGCCTGAGGTGCTCAAAGGAAATTAGGCCAGTTTTTCCAATCACTTAGGCAAGCTGGAGTGATCGTACCATGCCCTAACTCAGCCGTGCGCACTCCAATTTTTCCAGTTAAGAAACCAGGGCGGGAAGAATGGCGATTTGTGCAGGATTTGCTGGCTGTCAATGCAGCAGTACACGTTAGAGCCCCAAAAGTGCCAAATCCTCACAATATTCTTTCCCAGATTCCCCCAGATAGCCAGTGGTTCAGTGTAGTGGTCCTAGCAAATGCATTTTCACCCACCATTTACAATGCAGCGCTGCGAGACAGTCTGGCCTCTCTGAAACTTCCAGAGGGCATTGCACTGTTGCACTACGTAGATGTTCTGATACTCTGTGTAAACACATAAGAAGTATGCAAAGAGAGCCATAGTGGCATTGCTACATCACCTAGCAAGGGAAGGCCACAAGGTCCCTAAGCAAAATTGCAATATTGCTGACAAAAAGTGCACTTCCTGGGTCATGACCTAGTATGTATTGAAATTCTAACACAACAAACAGAGATAAAAGTAACATTTGTTAAAGAGAATAAGCCCGTTTAAACAAATTAGTCTTAAGAACAGTTTTGAATTCTGAAATAAAAGTTCAGAATTGATGTGTGTGTTCAGTGTTCGTATGTGTATGGGGAGTGTTGACGTTAAAGGACCAGTGTTTTGACTCAAGCCCACAGTGACAGACAGAGGCCAGTAGCCTACTTCTCAGGAAAACTAGACCACGGGGCAGCCGGGGTGCGGGCACTGGTAGCATTCAGAGATATAGTGGGGTACGCTCAACTCGCCCTTTGGGTCAAACATGCTGTTTCTCGAATTTTAAAGGACCAGAAAAAAAAAAAGCACATTTATCCACACAGAGGTTTTGGAAACAATATCACTCCCGCCACATTATTCTGCCCAAGCAGCTGAGCTCACCATTCCTTACCAGCTCAAGGTCAAAGATAAAGCACCAACTAATCTCACAACTGCAATCATCAAATGTGCCGCACACACCAGAACAGGCGACACAGTAGCAAAAGGCAATGCCTTCACAGACTCCACAGCCCAACACACAGTTTTGCAGGCTCCAAACACACAAATGATGCTAACGGATCACAGTAACAGAGAAGACACACGCTTAACAACCAGAGCAATACAAACACAAGCCACAATGAAAGACAAACAGAGATGGGCAAAAGGGGGGGTGCAAAACAATGGGGGGAGTCTGGACACACACACGGAGACAAGTAAGACGTGTGTCCCTACAGCCTACATGAGAGGACTGATTGAAATTGCTCATGGTAGGAGTCACAATGAGCAAATAACCACACTCACCCAAAAAATTTTGTTCACATTGTCTGGTATCCCACCACAGGGGTATAACAGACCTAAGCATGCACCCGCCGGACACCTGCTGCCGACCGAACCCTTTCAACACTGGCAAATAGATCTTGTTGAACTAACACCTGCTGAAATACTGGCTTGTGTGTATGTATGTCTAGCAAATGGATGGAGGCCTTCCCCACCACAAAGCAGAATTCAGATACGGTGGCAAAGATGCTACTAAGGGAAATAATCCCACGATGGGGGTTACCCAGGAGGGTGTCGAGTAAAAACGGCACTCCCTTCGTACACGAAGGGCTACAGGAGCTAAATTAACTAAATTTTAAAGGAAATTAACTCAGGAAACAGGATTGAAATGTCTGCCTCTGGTTTTGTGGCAGAGCAGCACTCTGTCCCAAGCTTGCACAGGCTTATCAGCCTTTGAGATTGTGTTTGGAAGGCCTCCAAACATGGGAGTAGTGCCGCCGGAATGACACACACACACACACACACACACACACACACACACACACACACACACACACACACACACACACACACACACACACACACACACACACACACACACACCCACACCCACACCCACACACACTTGTTGAGCCATTAATTTGTTATCCTGCACAAGTTTGTCTCTATTTTGTCTGAGCAGGTCAAAGCTGTCAGAGGTGTCAGAGAATCCACTGCACGAGTTCCAGCCGGGAGACTGGGTGCTGATCAGAGATCCACGTGCTGCTAACAACCAACACAGCTGTAAAGACCAGCGGCCGAGCCACGTGGACACACCACACCCACTGCAAAAGAGCTCCAGAGCAGCCGCCAGAATCAATGTTATGCTGTTGTTTTTTACATGATGCTTTTCTCAACAGGAGGGGCAACTGTCATCTCCCCCACACCGGAGGAGAGGTGTGAGGGAAAGAAAGCATGTGTAATGTCCATCAACCATCAAACCAACCCAGCCCTGTCTGGTTTGCCATCCTTTCCACATGCCGTGAACACCAACACCAATCACTTATGAAATGGCTACAATGTTAATTAACAGACCCATATGCGAGATTGATAGGTTAACAGGTCAATTCTACAACATGTCTCACGCCATCATTCACAGTGGTAAGGTTCCTGATTGAGTAGGTGATGATGTTGCAAGTATGGATCATAGGAAATAAATGACTGCGACTCAAATGACGAGGTGTCACGAGTCGGCATTCGCAACATGACATTTGACACCACCCCTGTTGAGGGAAAGTGGTGTCTATGCTCAGAGGGGGCCTTGAAGGCCATCTTTGGATAGAGCACATCAAGTGCCAGGTTGATCTGGTAGCAACAGCCAGAGATGGATCAACATGCACCATTAGACTAAATAACTCCTCTGCAAAATGGAGTTTCACCTCCTGTCATGGCATCGTGAACCCAGTAACAGATGGAGCGACGATGTGGGCATGCAGAGAGAAAACCTACTCTGCTCTACCTGAGAGATCATACATCAGTGTTCCTCGGAGGATGAACTGCAACAACAATGAATAAGATCAATGGACTTGCATGGCAAGTTCTGACTTTGGCTTCTCGTACTGAGACTGCCCTGGACCTATTAAACAAAGAAGTGAAAGAAATTAGACAAGTATAGGTCCAGAATAGACTAGCTTTAGACCTCCTCCTCATAAAAGAAGGAGATGTGTGTAAGAAAATCAATGTTTCATGTTGTTTCAGCATTCCAGATTACTATGACAATATTACTGATTTAATTGATCACATGAAGGCCGGGGTTCAAGAACCTGGTTTGGGTGGATCACTTCATGGCTAGGCCCATGGGGACATTGGATGCTGACTATGATTTTACCAACTGTAATAATCATTTAGCTGTTGTTGTGTTTGCTGCCTTGTATTTTGTCTTGCTGTTCGTCGTGGCTTACTGGCCTTATGCATCAGCATTTTCAGATAGCCTTGCACGACGACTTAAAGGAGCCTGAGATAGCAGACTCCTTGGGACGTCTGTTTAAGGAAGACGTCTGGGACGACCTGGCGCCTGGCTGGGTTGTGCCCGATGGCCCTGAGCAGCTTAACTGACTCTAGAGCCTGACTTAAGTTGACGATTTATGATAGACTTAATGATTTATTCTCTCCTTTTTAATGATTACACAGAATCAAAGGGGGGAAGTGTGAGAGAAATTATTGATTATCGACTAATCATCAATGATTAGATCATGTTTAGTTATCATAAGAGATCATTATGAAGTTTATGATTTAGTATTTGTCCATTCTGACTAAGCAGAAGGACTACAATAATGAAGTAGTGTGATTCAGTGTAACCATGTTTAGTTCATATTATGCATGTGTGCTATACGTGACCCAGGTCAGGGAGAGTGCTGAGGGTAAGAGTACTCTGTTAACTGGTAGTCACTAGACTACTAGTCTTGGGTCATTTAGCTTTCTCCGTGTTCAACTGATACATCAGTTGCTTCCGCTAACTCTAGGGAAGTCCATATTAGGAGATACACACATGTGAGACAAAGTAGCCTGCTGGACGCTTATGTTTTGGAACATGCTGTGCTAACGATAACCTGCTGTTAGAACTGCTGAATTGTGTTTAAGATTGTATATAAGCAGGGGGAGCGCCCCCCTGCCGGCAGAGTTGTCATGCTTGAATGAGACTCTCATGTCTGTGTCTGTCTTGTGTCCGTCTTGTATCTGTCTTTGTCCTATTTATATATATTTATATTTTTGTAATAAATTAATCATTTAACCACGTCTGAGTCCTCATCCATTTCCAGAAAATTTCCACGACAGTATTTAAGGAGTATTCTGGGAAACGGTAGGTTCCAGCGGACAGTATTGTCAGGAGAAGACCATCTGGGCTCCTGCTATAGACCTGCTTTGTTTTGACGTTTCCTTGTCTGCAATAGGAGATAATTACCATGATTTCACCCCAGGAACATCTGTAGAACACTGGGCTGTGAACATTCCAGTAGGCACACAGACACTCTAAACACCCGAGCTGAACACACACACACACACACACACACACAAAACATGGAAAATCAAAAAGGCAGAATTACAATTAACAATTAAGCAATGCTCCACCAAACAGGGTTAGAGTTATAAATAAAAATCAATGATCAGCACCAATTAGCTTAATGGACATATGTCACACTAATATACAGTTAAATTATTCTTTGTCATATGAGCATTTTCTTTCTGTAACTGACAATCACTTTTTTACCTTGTAGATGATTTTGGCGGTTTCATTTAGAACACAGGTCCTCCAGTTCTCATCAGTTGTCTACAAAAAGGAAAATTGTGGCATATAATATGTAGTATTTAACATGTAGATAATTTTATGTCAGATGATAATTCTATAGGTTTGATACCTGCAGACTGAGTTCTGACAGAGTCACACCCATGGAGAGAGGCCTTTCTGGATCCGTTACCTGGTGTTTTTGGGACACTACATATTAGATTCACTTACTTAACAATAACAATAATAACATCATAGCACCAGCATGAACAGAAATAACACTATTTTGTTAATTAACATTAACACAATAATTGTAATAATAATAATAATAAAAATAACATGGTGCCAGTATAAAGACAAACTTTTCCTTGTTCCTCAGACACACACGTGCACACACAGGCACACACACACACGTGCACACACAGGCACACACACACACAGGCACACACACACAGGCACACAGGCACACAGGCACACAGGCACACAGGCACACACACAGGCACACACACAGGCACACACACAGACACACACACACACGCACACACACACAGGCACACACACACAGGCACACACACACAGGCACACACACACAGGCACACACACAGGCACACACACAGACAGACACACACAGACACAGGCACACACACACACACACACACACACACACACACACACACACACACACACACACACACACACACACACACAGGCACAGGCACAGGCACACACACACAGGCACACACACTACTTACATCATCCTCATATCTGATGTGGATGCTGGTGATCTTGACCTGCAGGTTTTTGATGACTTGTGTCGCCAGTTTCTCAGCAAATGTGTCTTTCTTTTCTTCCTGAGGCTTCTCTACAACAAGAATTTACTCAGTTAACAACTGCTATATAAAACCTCCTCTCAGTCAAACCTCAGGTCCTTCAGGCGTACAATAAAAAGCACTGTTCATGCTAGAGAGAACAATATCAGAAGTTGTTTGGCTATTTTTTGTGCTACAGCAGTGGAAGTAGTATATCAGCAGACACCCGCAGACAGTCAGACACAAGCAGACACCCACAGACACCCACAGACACCCGCAGACACCCGCAGACACCCACAGACACCCACAGACACCCGCAGACACCCGCAGACACCCGCAGACACCCGCAGACACCCGCAGACACCAACCTGGTTTTCGTTCAGGCTTTTTACTCCCAAACCATTTCTTTTGCTTTTTATGTTTTTTATGTCCTTTATCTTACAAAGTGCAGCATAAGGAGAGACAGAGAAGAGTCAATAAAGCACAAACTCCCCAACACAGACACCCCGACACAGCATGTGTTAACATAAATACATAGACAGCACTATGCACACAGCTGCATACACATACAGACATGCAGTGGTGCACATACACACACACACAAACAGATGTGCAGTGGTGCACACACACACACACACCCGCACATTCGGATGTGCAGTGGTTAGAAAGTACAAAACAGAAATTTCACACAATTTAAACATTTTGGTGACTTTTGGGGTCGTGTGACTCTAGTTCAGGTTTGTGTCAATGTGGCAGTATACATACCACGTATGGCCTCCTTATACACATAACTCTCCAGATTAAACACAAACTCTCCCACCTGAGAGTCTGGAGCAACGGGCAGGCAGCACAAGGCAAATACACACAGGAGTTAGCAGGATGGGGGGGGGGGGGGGGGGGGGGGGGGGGGGATTATGGGTGGATGAATAGGAGATTAACTGGACTTCATGGGCACTAACAGAGTTAGTACTAACTGTACTAGCCAGTATAACACCCTCTAGATCTCATAACTGTCGATTTAAAAGGTTTCTCAAGGCAACCCAACTCCAGCTTCTCTTTTATCTCGATTGTGACTTTTTTAAGAGAGCACATATTGTGCTGTGTAGTGTTCCTGAGAGGTGTAGTTTATCTCTGAGGGGCGGAGCCTACCTATGAGGGGCGGGGCTTACCTCTGCGTGCAGCCAGTAGGAGAGCCTCTTCAATGCGCTGCAACTCCTTCCGTTTGGCCTCTTGCAGATTCCGCTCTTCTTTTGCTGAATCATACTTAATTGCTACACACACACACACACACACACACACACACACACACACACACACACACACACACACACACACAGGCTCTATACATGCTCTTTCTGTACGCAACATGACTGCTCATAGCATTACACAAACAGGACTTGTAACCTAGCAACTGCTTCTCCCTTACAACCATAACAGGCCGTGTCAGCAGACAGCAACCAGTCCCAAACTCCTAAAGGTCCAGAGGACTCTTACTCTGTCTGTCTTCTCCGTCACCTTGACTGAGGGATACAAGAACACTTTTTTCTGTTTCTATATTTCACTGACAACACTTACATTATTTATTGTTTGGCCTATCCACATAATATTGATTATCAGATTAAATATATCAGATTAAAGTAATATACAAGTGTGTGATGGACATGGCCCCCTTACCTGACCATATTATTATAAATATCATAATATAAGTAAATAGAAATACATCCAAAATATTAAATGGTTAGTAACTAAAATGCTCAGGCTCTTTCAAGTAATTAATTCCCCCACCAAATACACAAAATCCAAAAGTATGAGAGAGTGTCATGAAATATTTGATAATGATAAAGTTTAATAATATCTGATAGTTTGACTTCGTTAATAGTCAGTATTTCCACAGACAAACATATGTCACCTTCTAATCTCACAGTTAAAAACAGTGCCTCAGGGAAATGTCTGACTATACATACATTTCAGTTGCAAACGTGAGAAAATTAAGATACATTAACAGTTAGAATAACCGCCAGAAGATTTTAAAAAGACAAAATCTTGACCAGAGTAAACAAATCAGTTTTGGAACATTTAAAAGCAGAAAAGCAGAAAAGAGAAACGCTGTTGAATGTCCCATACTGTGCTAATCAAAACCAAGAGTAGTGGGGTCTTGGAAGTCTGATTGGTCCTGCATAATCATGAGTAGTGGGGTTTTGGAAGTCTGATTGGTCCTGCATAATCATGAGCAGTGAGGTTTTGGACGGCTGATTGGTCCTGCATAATCATGAGCAATGAGGTTTTGGAAGTCTGATTGGTCCTGCATAATCATGAGCAGTGAGGTTTTGGAAGTCTGATTGGTCCTGCATAATCATGAGCAGTGAGGTCTTGGAAGTCTGATTGGTCCAGGCATAATCATGAGCAGTGAGGTTTTGGAAGTCTGATTGGTCCTGCATAATCATGAGCAGTGAGGTTTTGGAAGTCTGATTGGTCCTGCATAATCATGAGCAGTGAGGTTTTGGAAGTCTGATTGGTCAACCTGCGGCGACCCACCCGACACCATCATGCCTACTTTGCTGTGTATGTCTTACCATCATAGGGTGCAGCAAAGAAATTAGAATCAGCTGAAACACGTACAAACAGTATTACTGAACACCTTGCTTTCATTGTTCAGACTGGGTGGTCTATTTATGAAAACATTTTGAAGATAAAACATAATGCTTAATTATTTATTTTGGTCAATATTTACAAAAATGAGAGCCTGAAATATTGCCCCAACACACGCCAGTATCAGTTAGTTGTTTTCAGCCAGCCGTGCTCAGCTGAAACTATTCCACACGTTTTACAACCTACCATAACTTTGACCCACCGCAATATACCACACACAAAGTGATGTCAATGCCCTGTTCACACAATGTGAATTTCAGAATGTGTGGACATATGAACCAACATACTCAAAGTGAAGAAATTAAAATAAAGTGAAACAATGGAAAAACATTATTAAAAATTCAAAAACAAAATTCTAGAACTTCACTAAACAACACATTACTAAATGTGCACATTTTTGCAGCTTACATATTCCTCAAGTAAATATTTGCAAACATGGCATATAGCTGAAGTTTGAGAACTTTATGACTGTGATGACTGTGGGCTCCCATTATAAACACTTGAGCTTTCCCTGATCCCTTTATCATTTTAAGTTGGTACTTAGTGACAAACAGCAGAACCCTTGGATTGGCAAATAATTAACAATTAATAATATATTACAGTGTTAATAATATACTGCAGTGTTAATAGTATATTACAGTGTTACCCAGGAACAGTTTATTGACAAGTCAAAAGTCAAATTCAGGATTTAACAGTGAAAATGTTTTATTTTATAGCAATAATTGACTGCAGTCATAAGAAGACGTAAAGAGAGAGAGATTAAATACTCACTAGCTCCAGGGACTATCAGCAGATACAGACCATCTAAGGTGGCAACCACTGCCTCACTATACAGATTCTTCCATGGGATCTTTAAGGTTAATTTGCCTACAAGAAATGGAGCAATATTATAAGACATACAGAAATATGTTTCATTAATATATAAAGTATAACGTATAAATGTTTTTATAGACTTAAAGAAGAAAATTATATTATTATTGTTTTAATAATACCTCTGGGGTAATAACAAGTGGGGTAATAACATCAGCAGTACCAGCTACTCCTCACAGCTCACACGGTAGAATATGTGCTGATGCCAAAATCATGGATTTGTTTCCCAGGAAACACACACTGTACAATATTTTGACTAATCTGAATTTGAAGAGCAATTTGAAGCACTTTGAAAATCCCAAAACACATTTGCAGCAGGATATTGTAGTGAGCTGATCGTTAAATGTAACTGAATGGTGACTTTAGCACCATAGGTGTGTGGTTCTGACCCGGTCAAGGGAGGAGCGCTTTATAGCTGCAGAACCAAGACTTTCAAGAACCATCACTAAACACCATCACTCAACACCATCACAACTCCAATATTCTATGACACAGGTTTAAAACCAATGATGGATTCAAGTGGATTTGTCTAAAGTCCAAATATTTTTATAAATGAATGTAAATTAGTACAAATAAAAAAATATTCTATTCTACCCGCACTCTATTCTTAAATTCTGTTAGTGCATAATTATACGTTTATGCACATTATGTTAAGTTTTTGTTACTGGTCTACCCAATCACATATGCCACCTTGCTATACTTTACAAGATTATACTGTATTTACTTTTGTATTATATTGTACTATATAGTATAGTAAATAGTATATTGGTTATAGTCTTTTACTTAATTTACCTAATTAGTCTTATAGTTTATACAGTTCATGTTTTTTGTGCAGATTATTCAGCGTTCAGTGTTTACCGCTGCACCTGGATAGGAGGGAAGTGCAGTTTCAGTCCTCTGAATGTTCTGTTCATACTGCAGTGTTGAAAATAAAAACTTGACTTGACTGATCATATACAGTAAAAGCTCATTTAAATAGCTGTTTTAAATTTTTCCACTTTTGAGCAATTATTAGTCTGTAGCCAACAGAAATATCAACCAAAATAGAGGTCTAACGTCATCTCAGCACAGGGATATGGGTGTATTCTCCTCTCAATCAGCATAAAAAGGTGTGTGTGTGTGTGTGTATATATATACTACAGATCTTTAGTGATCACTTGTGTGTGTGTGTGTGTGTGTGTGTACCACATCCCTCTAGTGATCACTAGGGGCTGTGGTACACACACATGCACACTGGTGATCACTAGGGGGCTGTGGTACACACACACACACACACACACACACACACACACACACTAGTGCTCACTAGGGGGGCTGTGGTACACACACACACACACACACACACACACACACGTGCGCTCACTAGGGGGCTGTGGTACACACACATGCACACTAGTGATCACTAGTGTGAGTGTGTGCATCACAGCCCCCTAATGATCACTAGGTGTGTGTGTGTGTGTGTGTGTGTGTGTGTGTGTGTGTGTGTGTGTGTTCTCACTGCACAGATGGGTAAATGTGGAGGACTAATTCTGATGGGGTGAAAATCACAATAGGCAATATGGCCAATTATTTGTGCGATGATGGTTCATACGTCTTGTGATGGTTTTTGGTTCTTTGCTCAGATCATCCTATGTATTGAATGCAACCATACAATTAAAACCAAACCTGGTTCTTACCAACTTGGCCAGCCTTCACTTTAAATGGCACATTCAGTTCACTCTGAAAGAGGGATGAAATTCTGCTTAACACGTGAATGTTTATGGTAAGAAAATACCATAAACTTTTCCCAGTAGGTTAGATAACAAATGAATTAACTTGAGAACAAAACATCGTCCACTGGAACAGATTTAACAGCCACATTAAGCACAAACCCACCAACCCAAGAACTACAGTTCCCTTTTTAAAACACAACTGCCTAATAATATAGCAGTATGATGAACTAACTCAACATCTGCCATTACATTAATTCTGAAAGTGTTCAGTGTCCTACCAGAGCGTTCTCCTTCACCCTCAGCTTCTCCAGGACCACATTACCTAGAACAGCATTCAAATGAGTCATTCAAACCCCCCAAAAAGAGATAGAAATTACATCAATGACAGAGTAATGATTAAGGCCTCAAACAAATAGAATTTATTCTGGAGTTTCATTACTGATTGTGTGCTCAAAAAGGACAATGTAGTTAAATACACCTCACTAGAACGACAAAGTAGTGAAAGGAGTGGCAGAGTGGATATTTAGTGCTCCCTGTGCTACGAGAACATGAGAATGTCGTTGAGTTAGAACTGGACAAACCTAGTTGAGAAATAATTTAAAGCATGATCTGGGGGAGTGTCATTTCCTGATTTCTGGTGCCATGCTAAAAAAAACTAAGATTAACAGAGGCAATGCAAATATTTGGTTAAAGCCACACGGAGCAGGATGACGAGGCAACACGCTAATACACATCTGACAGAATGAAAGAACAGGTCGTTTAACACATGAGCCCTTTGCATGCTGCCTGCAGTAATCTTGTAGGGTGAGAAACTCCTTTACTTCCTCCTGCTGTTTTCTGCAGGACATTTTTACTGTGCAGAAAGTGCAGTTCTACAGATAAGTGGAATTTACTGAATGCCTCATCATAATTCAAAACATCCAGGCAATGTGGAGAAACGTAAGTGTACATAAAGCATGACATGCAACACACATTAGGCCAAGAACCAAACAGCTGTCACAGAAACTGTCAACTGCACTTACACTGACATATGACGCAGGCAACAGTCATTACAGGACTGTCCTTTCACTTTAAGGTTTTAAGGGTCCCTTCGTACAGAATCAACCATTTATTACAATCATTACATGACTGTCCTTTCTCTTAGAGCGTTTAAGGGTTCCTTCGTAGGGAATCAACAATTTCACTAATGCGCAGAGCTGTATCGGACCACACGCCAGCCACATGACCGAGCCTCCCTGCCAGGGCCCAACGGTGCCATCATCTCTCCGCTGGTACTGAAACTGTCACACTGTGAAACTGTATCGCTCTCAGATCTCCACATCGACACATGATCCGTTTCATTTTACAAACGTGTTCCGCGACATGCAGCACACACGCTCCCTGCTTACCTCCCCAAATGCCAATCTTCAGCTGCGACTTGTCCAGGTTTTCCACATAGTTTCCGATATATCTGTTTAAGAGATCGCTGACCAAAGACTCGAACACCATACTTAAAGAAGAGACAGCAGCCCTGTTACAGGGCACACGCCACAAATGCCCCACACGTCCCCTTTATCACACCGAGGTCCCTCCCTACAATAACAGTGGCGAATGAGATCGAACATCTCGGCGATCCACTCATCTGCCTAGGAAAGGGTTTCTTTATCATAGGCAGACCACATAATCGACACAAGAAGGCGTTGTCTGTCAGTGGAGATAATGGAGTTGTCTGTCATTGGAGTTTTCTGTGTTTCTTTATATTTTATTAAATATTGGCGGTAAATAAAGCTACTCCAGAGTGTAATTAATATGAATGACACTAGTTTGAGCTTTTCTTTAGCAGTCTTTTAAGATACACTAACTAGCTAAATAGCAAGATAGATAGGCTCCATGGAGGAGAAATATTACAATGGCCTTTCATAAAATACATGAAATTATCTTTCGTACAGAGCAACAATACATATACTGCTCAAAAAATAAAGGGAACACTAAAATAACACATCCTAGATCTCATTTAATAAAATATTCCAATTGACAATCTTTATTTAATAAATAGTGGAATGCATTGGGAACAGAACATTACAATTATCAATGTAAATCAATATTATTATGCCATGGAGGTCTGGATTTAGAATCATACTCAAAATGGAAATTAAAGTGGAAGTTAAAGTGGAAGTCAAAAGACAGGCTGATTCAACTTCAGTGGGAATTCCTCAAGACAAGTTAAAATGAGGCTCAGTAGTGTGTGTGGCCTCCACGTGCCTGTAGGACCTCCCTACAACACCTGGGCACGCTCCTGATGAGGTGGTGGATGTTCTCCTGAGGAATCTCCTCCCAGACCTGGATTAAAGCGTCAGTCAACTCCTGGACAGTCTGTGGTGCATCGTGCGGATGATGTCCCAGATGTGCTTGATTGGATTCAGGTCTGGGGAACGGGCAGGCCAGTCCATAGCATCAATGCCTTCATCGTGCAGGAACTGCTGACAAACTTCAGCCACATAACCCAGGGCCCACTGCACCCGCATATGGTCTCACAATGGGTCTGAGGATCTCATCCCGGTACCTAATGGCAGTCAGGGTACCTCTGGCTAGCACATGGAGGTCTGTGCGGCCCTCCAAAGAAATGCCTCCCCACACCATTACTGACCCACTGCCAAACCGGTCATGCTGAAGGATGTTGCAGGCAGCAGTTTGAGCAGAAACATGGGTATTAGTGGCCTGCTGGAGGTCATTTTTCAGGGCTCTGGCAGTGCTCCTCCTCTTCCTCCTTGCACAAAGGAGGAGTTAGTGGTCCTGCTGCTGGGTTGTTGCCCTCCTACGGCCCCCTCCATGTCTCCTGGTGTACTGGCCTGTCTCCTGGCATCTGCTCCATGCTCTGGACACCTCTGACAGACACAGCAAACCTTCTTGCCACAGCTCGCATTGATGTGCCATCCTAGATGAGCTGCACTACCTGAGCACCCCCCCCCACCCCCCACCCCCGGTCCAAGGTGTCCTGGTTTTCCCAAATGAAGATGGTCACCCTATCTAATGGAACAGGTTAGCATCCGGTGGTTAAATGTTTCTGACTTTTAATAACTGTGTTTACACCTGTTCGTTCTGTACAAGGCTCTTAAGCTCTTGATCAGAGTTCTAGTTCTAGTTATAGTGAGAACTAAGGATTTAGAGCAAGCATGTCCAAAGTCCAAATACAACTCGCGTTAAAATTTCCACTGGCCCGCAGTAAAATCCGCCATAAAATCAGTAACATGCGGCCCGCCAGCACCCGCTATTTTCTAAATACAATTCCCGCTATTTTAAATTTCACCAGAAGATGGCGGTAGACCTGTTACACACGAGTAGACCTCGCCACATCTCATCCCCCAACCCCGTCCCATGCAAACAAAAAGCAGCCCCTCATTGCATGTATTTCATGTAATTTTATGTTTTACATTTTTGTATTCTTATACCATATAGGTGACATCAAGACTAGCTCATAGGGGTGGCAGAGGCAAGAGGAGGCTGTATGTGCTCAGGTTGTTTTGAATGTGTAGAGTAAATTTTTTGCAGTTTTTTCCAGTCAAATAGTTGTCTGTCTTTTCTGAATTTCAATCAGATTTGAGTTGTTTTTACAGTGCAAACAATACAGTCAAACAATATTATTGTACAAATTTGATTCCAGTCCAATTTCTAGCTATCAGTCTCCCACATACAAATTTAAGTGCACTTTGTCAGCAGTACATACTTATTATAAACCTATATTTTATTTTGGATATTTATGTAGACCTATGATGAACTTTACAGAGGAAAATAGATGGTCACTTTGCATGGCTCTGCACAAGTACATAAATGAGTGATTGAGTTCACACTGTAAACCACAGAGGGCAGCATTTAGCCATTTACATTTTTCAACCAAACTATTAATCCTGGACGTGTTCCACGAAGAATGACACAGCAGGGTCAGCGGATGTTGACTACCAAAATGCTCTGTTCACTCCCCATATATGGGATCTAGCTAGCCTCAAACCAAATCAAATTCCTGTACATGATCCTGGTGAATTAAATGGTTTCTAATTCTCATTCTGTTATGACATGCTGAATCAAACTTAGACTGACATATTTTTATCTATACTCACAGATATGTTCAAAATCAATTACCTGAATAACAGCTGTTTAAGAACTATTAGAGTGATATAATCTTGAGTAGGCTACATGCTGTATCTGAGCTACGTTCCCTGTAGCTACAACTACATTGCCCGGCATTCCCCAGGCTTGTGACGCACTTCCGTTTATCCCAATCGAGAAATCGGATATTTTCACTTCTCGAAGCGACTCGGTATATTCCGGACGTAGACGAGGGAATTACTGTAGCGCGCGGAGAGAAGCGCAGTTTATTGCGCATTGAGCTGCGGGCTCGCAATGAAACTGTGGTGACGGTTACAGGTGAGAGTTGAGGGGGTTTTACCACGTCACGTTTGATCATTTTTAGCATTAAAAATAATCATAATATTTTTAACTACTTTGATATGGTGCATCATAGAAAAGTAATCAGGTGCAGAAAATTGTGGATTATGGTATTGAAAATTAACGTTGCATCTGGTTGATCGATAGTTTGTTAAAGTGAATTTTAGCTCGTTGTTGGTCACTCTGTCCGACTAATAAACGGGCACATTTGACAGTTGCGTTTCCATCCGTGATACAGTGAGCAGTTTCGTTCAGCTTGTCAGTGTAATGTGGGCAGGACGCAGCGTTTGGTCATCTGCATCCACAGTGGAAGTGCATGACCTACACGGTGATGTGGGCTAACCTATCAGGGCGCCTGGGACAGAGGGCTTTTATTTATTCTCTATCTATTATTTAGACTATGTGATGGAAAATGGTTAATAAAAATAGCGGGTCGGAGTCTGGACTTTGTTTCATAGGAAAGCTGAGTGTTACTCGTCGTTAAAGTCTAACATTAAAGTTAATCTGTTTCTCTAATTTTGAGTCATTGACAAATCAAATAAGCCGGTATATATATGAACTGTTTGGCCAAATTTATTGACAAGATATTAGATGTGGTTCAAAGGAAACTTGATGTTTTAAAAAGACATCCTAAGTGCCATAGCCTTGCCAGGAAGCATAAAACGTAAACATTTGATAAAGATCAAAGATTTGTTTGTGTAATGTTAAACGTTTGTATGATGTTATAAGTTTGTCACATTCCCTGTAGCAGGTGTACACGCACGCGCTGGGCACGTGGAGTAAACGCACGTGATTCCTGCTAGTGACTCTTAATGCGCACAGACGCGCGTGCCCGAGGTATGTGTTCAGTTCTGGGATGAGCGCTTGCGATGCAGTTAGTCATGGTTGTAGAGGACCGGTAAGCAGGGGTGGTCATGTACATTCGTTTCCTCGGTCGTATGACATCATAACCGTACATTTACACTGCGGTTATGCGGTTACGCGGTTTCCGCTGTTCATCTCTGTCGTTTCTCAGGCGGCGGCGGTGCGTGGAGGATTGTGAGAGCGAGGAGAGCGTTGAAAAGTTAAACGACTGAACTGGACCACAGCCAGTCAGCACTGGCTTCTCAATAATCTCTTGCTTGGCAGCGCACTCGTTCCCATAATCCCCCTTGCACAACCGCAGTGTCTCCGTAGAAATCAATAAAAAATCGCCTCTCTTCGATGCAATTGTACAGTGTACCTGCACCGTTATATTTTCTTTGCGGATCATTATAAATGCATTGTATTGCTCAAACACACAAGGCATCACAACTGCAAATATGTTTTTGCAATACTTAATGGACATTGCCATTATACACTTCTTAGAGAACAGAGGTGCCTGCCATTTTTACCACTGCTATATGTAATGGCATTTGAACATATGAACATATTTGAACACATACTTTTACATATCTCCAGAGTAACTTACAGACATGATTTTAATCGTGTAACAACGGCAGGCGAATGTGGTGTTGGAGTTTTGTCCCCCACTGGAGGGCCAGTGTTCTTTCCCACTACATTATAACATCACATTTGTGTGGATTGTGTCTCAGGGACATGGGAGTCTGTATCTGAATACTCAGGAGGCCACTGTGAAGCTGCTGTATATCCACCATGCACCCATCTGCTGGGTTGAATGTGTTCACTGGTCCACTCTTCTGAGACTGGCGTTAATCTCGTGGTAATAGGCTGTCTTGGAGGAGCTTTTTCATGGCCTTTGGTTACAGAAAGATGTTATGAGGACAATGATGTAAGGTCTATCTCTAACGCTGCCATATTTCACATCTGCTTGGGTCAAACATGTAGTGGCTCTTAACAGAGGGGTTGAAGTGTCCGACAACTCTCATTTACAAATTAGAGTGGGTGCATTGTGTGAATGCTTTCGTGTGTGTTTGTGTCTGCGTGCATGTGTGTGTATGTGGCTCTATGTGCATTTGTGCTTTTATGTGTGTGAGCAGGGGCGTCGCCTGGGGTGGGCTTCCGGGGCTTCAGCCCCGAATGATTATCCCGTAGCCCCGAACCTTTTCGCTCAGCTGTATTATTAATGAGGAGGCCAGTGCTGCTGTGAGAATAGGAAATCTCTTAACGCCAATCACAGTGCCGCTTCAAGGATAAAGTTCCGCCTTTCAGGAGAAACAGCCAATCAGCTTGCTGGTTTTGCGGGCGCGGAGGAGAGCCCACCCCCACCCCCGTGGGGGAGCGCACATGCGCTCTAGCCATTTTTGGCAGCAGGTTGCAGGTAGCTGAGGGTGAATGAAAATGGATATACGGCGTTTTTTCAAGGAGAAAGGTAACGGTAGTGAACTATGTAAACTGTGATGACATTGTGGAGAAAGGTAACGGTAGTGAACTATGTAAGCTGTGATGACATTGTGGAGAAAGGTAACTATGTAAACTGTGATGACATTTTGGAGAAAGGTAACGGTAGTGAACTATGTAAACTGTGATGACATTGTTTGTGGAGCTATCTGATAGCTGGTTAAAAACACACGTCTCCGAATCAAAACACAGATCAAACCCACTGTGTGCTTAATAAAATGCAGCTTGTCACTAGTCAGCTTCGGAATTAGTTAGCTAACCTAGTTAGTTAACCGACATAGATAGTTAACCTAGGTAGCTTAGGTAGTGAAGGTTTGTGGAAAAAAAAACTTATATAGCTAGTTATGTTATAGCTAGTTATAGTTATAGTTAGTATGTTCAACGTGCCCTGATGTACCTGATAAGCTAATAACTATTTCATTTTCAAATTGTGTTTAATAATTTAGGATTGTAGGACTGTAAGCTATAATGAATGAAATTCAATTTAGCTAACTAGTTAGCTAGAAGGTAGACGTTGTGGATAGCCAGAATTTAGTACAATACTTTATGATGGTAGTTTAAAGCAGTTTCTTAACCCTGGTCACTGCCCTAAAATTGTGTGTTTTCCACTGGAGCCAGCTGATCAGCTAATAAACAATCCTTTATTGAGTTTACACAGCACAGCATATCACAAAAAATAATTTACTTTTAATAGTTGAGGGTTAGGGTTTGTTAGAGTTTGTTCAAATCTCAAGTATTGTGGTGTAATTTATTTCCTAATACCACAGACAAGAAAGGGAGTACAGAAGAGGGAGAAAAGCAAAGTGACTTAGAACAACCTGAGGAATTTGAAGTGTTAGAGAGGACTAGAGAGGAGAACAGACAACAGGAGAGGAGAACAGACAACAGGAGAGGAGAACAGACAACAGGAGAGGAGAACAGACAACAGGAGAGGAGAACAGACAACAGGAGAGCAGACAACAGGAGAGGAGACAACAGGAGAGGAGAACAGACAACAGGAGAGGAGACAACAGGAGAGGAGAACAGACAACAGGAGAGGAGACAACAGGAGAGGAGAACAGACAACAGGAGAGGAGAACAGACAACAGGAGAGCAGACAACAGGAGAGGAGAACAGACAACAGGAGAGGAGAACAGACAACAGGAGAGCAGACAACAGGAGAGGAGAACAGACAACAAGAGAGGAAAGAGGAGAGAACTGGAGAGGAGAGGAGATGGGAGATGGGAGAAGACAATACAAGTGGTATGGAAAACAATGTCTAATAAACACATTATTAATAAAATACACATGTTTTTAGTATGAAGACTAGCAAAATAATGCCAGATGTAGTTTGTTTTAGCACAGTCTTTTGTATTTAAAATATTGTTTCCAGCTTTATTTTAAGCATACTTTCTTGAATTACTATTTAACAGGGTAGAAGAGAGGGTGGAGAGAGAGGAAATATGAAATGTGGAGAGACCTGAAATGAACTGATCAGGACTGGACTGATCTAAAGAAAGAACAGGTTAGGAGAAGAAAGACTGTGCAAAAACATACAGGATAGATAATAAGTAATTCTTAAAGAGTATTAATTGTGTAGACCCCTTAGCACTAATAATTATTAATGTTTCTTTCAATAATTTGTTTGTGTGTCATAAAAGGTAAAAGAACAATTTAGAAACATGTGAATTGTTTACATTATTACACAGTTGCATGAAATCCATTGTTGACATACTGATTTGCATACTTTATTGAGGAATGGATTTACTAATGGAATATACCTGGTCCATGTCCTTTAGTACAAGCTCACTATCTTTAGGTCACCAACAGTCATTCTGCAGATTTTGTGCACCCTTTGTTAAAAAAAAAAACTCCATATTATAGTGTTAAACATTATATATCAGGGTACGCATTGTAATATATATATATTACTATATATATATATATATATATATATATATATATATATATATATATATATATATATATATATATATATATATATATATATAAAATTGGGCTGAGCCCCGGATCTTTACATACCCAGGCAACGCCCCTGTGTGTGAGTGTGTACAGGCATTTAAATCAACGAGGAAAAAAAATTCAGGATCTGGACAAGAATTCTGCCTTAACTGTAATAATGTATTTCTAAAATTCTGTGCTGTCAAAACAGGTCTTGGTCAAATTCTTGAGTTGACGAGACGTGATCTGGCTTTTGAGTCCGAGTCCTCATTGGGTCTTTGGTACATCTGCTTATGTCAAATACACATACTGTCCAAAAGCTGTTTTTTGTAGTAGTTTGTGTTGCTTCTTACACAAAGTTGTCATGAGGAAAGCAGTGTCTTCTGATTCACTAGGATGAGGGTTATGGTTAGGTTATGGTTAGGTTATGGTTAGGACTAACCATACGTTGGTCCTTGGTTAAAACCAATTTAAAAGTTATTAATTAGATTATTATTAGATTAGTATTATATTTTGTGATTATCATATAGTGGAGAGACAATTTTAAACAGTATAAATGTGTTTATGCTATGAATAAATAAAACACTTAGTGTTTCTGTGGTTAGTTTGTTAATGGATATTTTAGTGGTAATATTAGTAGCTAATAGTACATAAAGAACATGTGTGATCCCTTCCTGTTTTTAAGGAAATTCAACACATAATAGGAACTTAATGTTCTTTCACTAAATGTCCGTATCATCCTAAGTCTCTGTCCTCTGTTATTTTAATACCCACGTTTAACACTTTGCTTTCAGTCATAGCCCCTCCCCTGCTAGTTATAATTAGCAGAAGTGTTTCACAGTGTACTAGTGTCACAGCCTTAGCTGGAGAGAGGACTGTCCATGCTTTATAAAGGACCCCCCCCTCCACCCCCGGACTCAGAGAGGAGAAGACAGCTGGAGTCTGATTCTGAATCACACCTTCTTTCTCACTCATTGGCCTGAGAGGACACGGTTCCCAGGGTCACACATGTCTGCACCACTGTGCTGTGTAAATGGTGCAGTCTGATATGACATAGTGGATATCTGTGCACCAGAGTGCTCGATCAACCTGTGCAGCACTGGAGTGTGGCAGACATTGACAACCCGATGCTCTAAATAAACCTCAGTAAATGTAAATAAATTAATAAATATTATTCAGGATTAAGTGCTTCCTAAACTATATTTTGCCCAGATTGATCCCTGATTCTGACATCAGTGGTTTAACACCAGCAAGTGATGTGAGACATTAATCACACAGTAGAAAAAGAGCATCTTCAATTCAACTGGTTCAATTTACCCAGCAAACCCCTGACTGTGACTCAGCATATTATCTGGTGTGGTACACAGGGACGCCAGGCTGATGCCCAGTGGTTTGACTCAACCCTCAGGATTTGCCCCTGCCCTCCACTGTGGTAAGAGGATCCGGGAACGGTGCTATAGAGGGAAACACTTCTGGGCTTGGCACAGCTGTTACATGTAGCAGTGTCCTACTCTTCATGTGAGAGAGACCTGAAGCAATCTGATAGCCAGCCCCAGTGTGAGACATAGCCTGCTCACTCCCAGTGTGAGACATACCCTGCTCACTCCCAGTGTGAGACATAGCCTGCTCACTCCCAGTGTGAGACATACCCTGCTCACCCCCAGTGTGAGACATGAGTAGACTGTGACTGGACAGATGAGACTGTCATGCCTGAACTAGTGGGACTTCTATCTACAAAGAGGACCAGAATTTGATGAGTTTGTCACAGGTATGGGCTGCACCACCATGTAGGTGTTTTCTTATCAGTCAGTGTCTGTGTGTAGGTATTGTTTTGGCTATGAAGCTCACTGCTGTACTGCATGTGCTGAGTACAGTAGTTTTGGACAGATCCCCTGCACTACAGTGGAGTGGGAGAAAAGTGCCCATGGCAGGTTATTCTGGGTTTTCCCATTAAAGCTGTCTGGTGTGAGTGAGTGGTGTGTGTGCATGAGTGGTGTGTGTGTGAGTGATGTTCGTGAGTGGTGTCACACAACATAATGAGACACAGCAAAGGGAGACATTGAGTCAATAACACAACATATTGAGTGAGACAATAACAACAGAGCTTCCATTGCTATCAATAACGTCAGTGACTACACCACTATCGATAATGTCAGTGACTACACCACTATCAATAACGTCAGTGACTACACCACTATCAATAACGTCAGTGACTACACCACTATCAATAACGTCAGTGACTACACCACTACCGATAACGTCAGCGGCTACACCACTACCGATAACGTCAGTGGCTACACCACTACCGATAACGTCAGCGGCTACACCACTACCGATAACGTCAGTGGCTACACCACTACAGATAACGTCAGTGACTACAGCACTACAGATAACGTCAGCGGCTACAGCACTACTGATAACGTCAGTGACTACACCACTACCGATAACGTCAGTGGCTACACGTTGATGTTGGAGCACAGTACGCTCTCCACCACACATCTATAGAAAGGGAGGAGAACTGAGCTCCCGAGTCCAGCTCGTCTCAGCCGCCCGATGAAATAAAGCCGCTGAAGAGCTTTCCTGACCAGACTGGAGGTGTTGTTGCTCCAGCTGAGGTTGTCGCCCAGGTGCACACCCAAGTACCTGTAGCTGGAAACCACTTCCACAGCAGATCCTCCGACTTGCAGAGGGGGGTGGGTCTGTTCACCCCTTCTGAAGTCCACAATCATCTCCTTTGTCTTCTTCACGTTGATGCAGAGGTTGTTCTTTCTGCACCAGCCCTCCAGGTGTTCCACCTCCTGCCTGTAGCCGGACTCATCATTGTTTGTGATGCGTCCGACCACTGCTGTGTCATCTGCAAACTAAACAAAATGACAGCCAGGATGAATGACTGAGCAGTCATGTGTGAGCAACGTCAACAGGAGGGGGCTCAACACTCAGGCCTGAGGGGAGCTTGTGCTGAGGGTGATGGTGGAGGAGGAGATGTTGTGGATCCTCACCGACTGTGGCCTGTTGGTCAGGAAGTCCAGGACCCAGTTGCAGAGTGAAGGGCTCAGTCCAAGTGTGAAGAGCTTGTTGACCAGGGTCTGGGGAATCATGGTGTTGAAGGCGGATGTGAAGTCCACAAAGAGCAAACGGACGTAGGAATCCTTCTGCTCCAGGTGGGTGAGGGTGGTGTGGACCACAGAGGAGATGGTGTCCTCTGTGGATCGGTTTATTCTGTAGATGTACTGGTGTGGGTCCCCAGTGACGTCAATGGTGGCTTTGATGTGGGTCATAACCAGTCTCTCGAAGCATTTGGTGACTATCGGCGTGAGGGCTACAGGCCGATCAGTTGTTCAGACCTGTCGCTGTGGAGCTCTTGGGGACTGGGATGATGGTGGCAGTCTTCAGACAGACAGATTCGCGCTTTATGACACGGCGCGTTATCCTGCCGGAAGTACACTGTGGTCATAAAGTGATGGA
>NC_135222.1:23001548-23016548 GCF_052324685.1 Brachyhypopomus gauderio | reverse complement strand
GTGTGTGTGTGTGTGTGTGTGCGTGTGTGTGTGCGTGTGCGTGTACGTGTGTGTGCCTAAATGTGTTTCATTGTCTATTTTCCCCAACTTTCGCTTTGCATATTTTTTGTCTGCTCCTTGACAGTCTTCGTTCTTATGTACCGGTAAACTTTTATCACCTGAGAAGAACTCTGGAGAAGGGCACAGATTCTAATCCTGTCTTTCCTCATCTCTTCTCATCTCTTCTTGCATGCATATAGTCCAGGCACCAGGGCTATTTTGCTGTTGTACTGATGTGCACAATGTTTAATGTGACATTCTACTGAGACTCACAGACATACTACTGAGACTCACACTGACTAAAGTGAATGCTTTATCTCCTCCTTAGATGCCCTGTTAGGATGTTATCTTCTGCCAAACCTCTTTAATTCTGTCATCCAATACTAAACGCTCAGCAGATTGAGTGAGTCTCAGTACTATGTCAGTGTGAGTTTCAGTAGTATGTCGGTGAGTCTCAGTAGTATGTCAGTATGATTTCAGTATTATGTCACTCACCATGATTCTCAGTAGTATGTCTGAGTTTCAGTAGTATGTCAGTATGAGTCTCAGTAGTATGACTGTATCAATCTCAGTACTATGTCAGCATGAGGTTCAGTACCATGCCAGTGTGGGTCTCAGTAGTATGTCAGTGAGTCTCAGTAGTATGTCAGTGAGTCTCAGTAATATGTCAGTGAGTCTCAGTAGTGTCAGTGAGTCTCAGTAGTATGTCAGTGAGTCTCAGTAATGTCAGTTTGAGTCTCAGTAGTATGTCAGTGAGTCTCAGTAATATGTCAATATGGGTTTCAGTAGTATGTCAGTGAGTCTCAGTAATATGTCAGTTTGAATCTCAGTAGTATATCTGTGAGTCTCAGTAGTATGTCTGTGAGTCTCAGTAGTATGTCTGTGAGTCTCAGTAGTATGTCAGTATGAGTTTTTGCAGTCTCAGAATTTGTAACATCCCTATATGTATTAGCCAGCTGACTCTTTGGTCCAGTGGTCAGCACACACATTTATCACATGTAACATGTGGGTTCAAGACTAGGCTACTACCAGCCTCCTTACTGCCCTCCCCCTCTAACTGCCCTCCCCCGCCTTACTGCCCTCCCCTGGTTGTGTGTGGTACCGTTTGGTTTTGTGTTGCAGGAGAAGGTGAGGGGTAAGAATAAGCTTGTGCCTCGGTTGTTGGGGGTAACCAAGAAGTCGGTGATGCGTGTGGACGAGAAAGCAAAAGACGTTCTGCAGGAGTGGCCGCTGACCACGGTGAAGAGATGGGCCGCTTCACCACGGAGCTTCACGCTGGTACTGACCGCACACACACACACACACACACACAGAGGCACAGGCACACGCACGCACACACACACACACATACAGGCACAGGCACAGGCACGCACACAGGCACACAAGCAGGCTCACATGCACACACGCACGCACACGCAAGCGCACACACACACACACACACACACGACATGTGCACACACATGCACACTCACACGCAAGCACATGCACACACAGGCAAGAATGCATGCACACACATGCACACACACACGCACATGTATACACGAACACCCGCATAAACACGCACGCACACACATGCACACCTCAAGACAGCTCACTTTGCTTCACACTACCTATTAAATACCACCTTCAGTGTTTTTCTGTGAGTCCATGTCAATTTCTAAGAGGACATACTACTGTACTAATGTAATCTGGTTTCTGTGTGTGTGTGTGTGTGTGTGTGTGTGTGTGTGTGTGTGTGTGTGTGTGTGTGTGTGTGTGTGTGTGTGTGTGTGTGTGTGTGTGTGTAGGATTTTGGAGAGTATCAGGAAAGCTACTATTCTGTCCAAACCACAGAGGGGGATCAGATCTCTCAACTGATATCTGGCTACATAGACATCATCCTCAAAAAGGTGCAGATGGGTTTCAGCCACACCTTTAAGACAACAATACATATGTATAACTCAAGAATATGATCCATATAGTTCAAGAATATGATCCTAGATTAACCTTTATTTATAGTGGTCTCTAGTCCAAGACTTCTGAACATCTGAAATGATCCTGTTTTAGCAAACGTTTTAGCAAAGCAAAAACTTTGTGAATCCAGATTTGTCTGTAATGCAGTACTGGGTCTGTAATGTAGGGCTGGGTCTGTATGGGTCTGTAATCTCGAACTGTGTCTGTATGGGTCTGTAATGTAGGGCTGGGTCTGTATGGGTCTGTAATCTCGAACTGTGTCTGTATGGGTCTGTAATGTAGGGCTGGGTCAGTATGGGTCTGTAATCTCGAACTGTGTCTGTATGGGTCTGTAATGTAGGGCTGGGTCAGTATGGGTCTGTAATCTCGAACTGTGTCTGTATGGGTCTGTAATGTAGGGCTGGGTCAGTATGGGTCTGTAATCTCGAACTGTGTCTGTATGGTTCTGTAATGTAGGGCTGGGTCAGTATGGGTCTGTAATCTCGAACTGTGTCTGTATGGGTCTGTAATGTAGGGCTGGGTCAGTATGGGTCTGTAATCTCGAACTGTGTCTGTATGGGTCTGTAATGTAGGGCTGGGTCTGTATGGGTCTGTAATCTCGAACTGTGTCTGTATGGGTCTGTAATGTAGGGCTGGGTCAGTATGGGTCTGTAATCTCGAACTGTGTCTGTATGGGTCTGTAATGTAGGGCTGGGTCAGTATGGGTCTGTAATCTCGAACTGTGTCTGTATGGGTCTGTAATGTAGGGCTGGGTCAGTATGGGTCTGTAATCTCGAACTGTGTCTGTATGGTTCTGTAATGTAGGGCGGGGTCAGTATGGGTCTGTAATGTAGGGCTGGGTCAGTATGGGTCTGTAATGTAGGGCTGGGTCAGTATGGGTCTGTAATGTAGGGCTGGGTCAGTATGTGTCTGTAATGTAGGGCTGGGTCTGTATGGGTCTGTAATGTAGGGCTGGGTCAGTATGGGTCTGTAATGTAGGGCTGGGTCAGTATGGGTCTGTAATCTCGAACTGGGTCAGTATGGGTCTGTAATGTAGGGCTGGGTCTGTATGGGTCTGTAATCTCGAACTGTGTCTGTATGGGTCTGTAATGTAGGGCTGGGTCAGTATGGGTCTGTAATCTCGAACTGTGTCTGTATGGGTCTGTAATGTAGGGCTGGGTCAGTATGGGTCTGTAATCTCGAACTGTGTCTGTATGGGTCTGTAATGTAGGGCTGGGTCAGTATGGGTCTGTAATGTAGGGCTGGGTCAGTATGGGTCTGTAATCTCGAACTGGGTCAGTATGGGTCTGTAATGTAGGGCTGGGTCTGTATGGGTCTGTAATCTCGAACTGTGTCTGTATGGGTCTGTAATGTAGGGCTGGGTCTGTATGGGTCTGTAATCTCGAACTGTGTCAGTATGGGTCTGTAATGTAGGGCTGGGTCAGTATGGGTCTGTAATGTAGGGCTGGGTCAGTATGGGTCTGTAATCTCGAACTGGGTCAGTATGGGTCTGTAATGTAGGGCTGGGTCAGTATGGGTCTGTAATGTAGGGCTGGGTCTGTATGGGTCTGTAATGTAGGGCTGGGTCAGTATGGGTCTGTAATGTAGGGCTGGGTCTGTATGGGTCTGTAATGTAGGGCTGGGTCTGTATGGGTCTGTAATGTAGGGCTGGGTCAGTATGGGTCTGTAATCTCGAACTGTGTCTGTATGGGTCTGTAATGTAGGGCTGGGTCAGTATGGGTCTGTAATGTAGGGCTGGGTCTGTATGGGTCTGTAATGTAGGGCTGGGTCAGTATGGGTCTGTAATGTAGGGCTGGGTCAGTATGGGTCTGTAATGTAGGGCTGGGTCAGTATGGGTCTGTAATCTCGAACTGTGTCAGTATGGGTCTGTAATGTAGGGCTGGGTCAGTATGGGTCTGTAATGTAGGGCTGGGTCAGTATGGGTCTGTAATGTAGGGCTGGGTCAGTATGGGTCTGTAATGTAGGGCTGGGTCTGTATGGGTCTGTAATGTAGATCTGGGTCAGTATGGGTCTGTAATGTAGGGCTGGGTCAGTATGGGTCTGTAATGTAGGGCTGGGTCAGTATGGGTCTGTAATGTAGGGCTGGGTCTGTATGGGTCTGTAATGTAGATCTGGGTCAGTATGGGTCTGTAATGTAGGGCTGGGTCAGTATGGGTCTGTAATGTAGGGCTGAATTAATTATGTGTTTGTGCTGGTGCCACCTTCCTGCAGAAGCAAAGTCAAGACCGCTTTGGTTTGGAAAGTGAGGAAGAAGCTACCATGCTGGAGGAATCTGTCTGTCCAAAGAAGTATGCACTCGCGCGCACACACACACACACACACACACACACACACACACACACACACACACACACACACACACACGCGCGCGCACACAGCTGTATGATCCGTCTAGCTTGTAGTGGTAATGGCAGTATTTCATTTAACATTAATTTAGTCAATGTGAAAATAAAATCTCTTAGCACTGCAGGGGAACAGAATAACAGAGATGACGGCTATTTATCAAAATGACCAAAAATCAAACCCAACCAGTAAAGATCCTGAACATTTAAGCATGTAAAACTGCTGTACAAAACAAACAAAAAAACTATTTTGTGTTCTTTCTAGTGCTGTCAATTCCAGGAGCCGCGATTAAAGTCCTCACCAGGATTTTGCTCAGGCTTCCTGGATTGTGTTGATTCCACTAATTTTACCTGGATCGCTAATTAGAAAATCTAGCAAGCTTGAGCAAAATCCTGGTGAGGACTTTTAATCGCGGCACCTGGAATTGACAGCACTAGTTCTTTCACATGTTTGTGAAAGGGTAATGAGGTCCCCTGTCTAGTCAATCGCTGTTGAACAACACTGTGATCATGTTATGATTACCTCTTTAACCCAGAGGTCCAGAGTCCATGAACCAAATTCATGAAACATATTGCCACATGTAAATGAAGAAATGTATACTTCAGCTGCTCTGTCATGACTTAGAAGAAGAATCTTCAACTCCGTGCAACCATCTGGCTACAAATGTCAGTTAGCGTAAAACTTGGGAAGTCCTGGTCTGGTGGTTAGGGAACTGGTCTTATGACTGGAGGGTCATGGGTTTGATTCCCAGGCCTGAGACCGTTATTGAGGTGCCCTTGAGCAACCTAATTCCAAATGCTCCTCTGACCCTGGGCGAGGGCTGCCCACCACTCTGGGCACGTGTGCACCACAGCCCCCTTAATGACCCCCAAGTGGGAGTGTTTATCACTACACAGAAAGGTAAATGTGGAGGACAAATTTCTCTCCCTCCCTCTATCTCACTTTCTCTCTCCCTCCCTCTCTCTCTCTCTCTCCCTCCCTCTCTCTCACTCTCACACACTCTCTCCCTCCCTCTCTCTCTCTCTCTCTCTCTCTCTCTCTCTCTCTCTCTCTCTCTCTCTCTCTTTCTCTCTCTCCCTCCCTCTATCCCTCCGTCTGTAGGTCCACTGTTGTCCAGCAGCAGTCTGACCGGGTTGGACAGCCAGAGTACGGCTTAGTGGCCTTACCAGGTGTGCTGCGCTCCAGTTCTGTTGCCCCGGAGACTCCGAGCTTGGGCAGTATGCCGTCTCCACAGCAACAAATCACCACTGGACAGATGCATCTCATGCACATGCCTCCACTGGTAACACATGGCAAAGAAGACAAATAATACCAGACATGCAGATCGTAGGCCTGATTAATGCAGATTATAGGTCTGATTAATGCAGATTGTAGGCCTGATTAATGCCGATTATAGGTCTGATTAATGCAGATTGTAGGCCTGATTAATGCAGATTATAGGTCTGATTAATGCAAATCATAGGCCTGATTAATGCAGATTATAGATCTGATTAATGCAGATCGTAGGTCTGATTAATGCAGATCGTAGGTCTGATTAATGCAGATCAGATCGTAGGTCTGATTAATGCAGATCGTAGGTCTGATTAATGCAGATTATAGATCTGATTAATGCAGATCGTAGGTCTGATTAATGCAGATTATAGGTCTGATTAATGCAGATTATAGGTCTGATTAATGCAGACCGTAGGTCTGATTAATGCAGATCGTAGGTCTGATTAATGCAGATTATAGGTCTGATTTAATGCAGATCGTAGGCCTGATGGGAATAGGGAGTAAAGGGCAGCTGTGTTTGTGTCAGAGTGCAGCCCAGCAGGCTCTAGTGGGGACCATCACCACCAGCATGCAAGCAGTACAGCAGGCCCAGATCCACCTGGAGGAGACAGAGGACCTCCACTCTCTGGGAGACGACAGGGTACAAACACACACACACACACACACACACACACACACACACACACACACACACACACACACACACACACACACACACACACACACACACACACACACACACACACACACACACACCTACAGGAGATTACCTATTACATCTTATAGCTATTACACCTTATAACCATCACACTTTATAACTATTACACCTTGTAACTATTACACCTTGTAACTATTACATCTTATAGCTATTACACCTTGTAACTATTACACCTTGTAACTATTACATCTTATAGCTATTACACCTTGTAACTATTACACCTTGTAACTATTACACCTTGTAACTATTACATCTTATAGCTATTACACCTTGTAACTATTACATCTTGTAACTATTACACCTTGTAGCTATTACATCTTATAGCTATTACACCTTGTAACTATTACACCTTGTAACTATTACACCTTATAACTGTTACATCTTATAACTGTTACACCTTTAACCATTACACCTTATAACTATTACACCTTATAACCATTACAATTTATAACCATTACACTTTATAACTATTACACCTTGTAACTGTTACACCTTATAACTGTTACACCTTTAACTATTACACCGTATAACCATTACACCTTATAACCGTCACACCTTATAACTATTACACCTTGTAACTATTACATCTTATAGCTATTACACCTTGTAACTATTACACCTTGTAACTATTACATCTTATAGCTATTACACCTTGTAACTATTACACCTTGTAACTATTACACCATATAACTGTTACACCTTTAACCATTACACCTTATAACTATTACACCTTATAACCATTACACTTTATAACCATTACACTTTATAACTATTACACTTTGTAACTGTTACACCTTTCACTATTACACCGTATAACCATTACACCTTATAACCGTCACACCTTATAACTATTACACCTTGTAACTATTACATCTTATAGCTATTACACCTTGTAACTATTACACCTTGTAACTATTACATCTTATAGCTATTACACCTTGTAACTGTTACACCTTGTAACTATTACACCTTATAACTGTTACATCTTATAACTGTTACACCTTTAACCATTACACCTTATAACTATTACACCTTATAACCATTACACTTTATAACCATTACACTTTATAACTATTACACCTTGTAACTGTTACACCTTATAACTGTTACACCTTTAACTATTACACCGTATAACCATTACACCTTATAACCGTCACACCTTATAACTATTACACCTTGTAACTATTACATCTTATAGCTATTACACCTTGTAACTATTACACCTTGTAACTATTACATCTTATAGCTATTACACCTTGTAACTATTACACCTTGTAACTATTACACCTTATAACTGTTACACCTTTAACCATTACACCTTATAACTATTACACCTTATAACCATTACACTTTATAACCATTACACTTTATAACTATTACACCTTGTAACTGTTACACCTTTCACTATTACACCGTATAACCATTACACCTTATAACCGTCACACCTTATAACTATTACACCTTGTAACTATTACATCTTATAGCTATTACACCTTGTAACTATTACACCTTGTAACTATTACATCTTATAGCTATTACACCTTGTAACTATTACACCTTGTAACTATTACACCTTATAACTGTTACATCTTATAACTGTTACACCTTTAACCATTACACCTTATAACTATTACACCTTATAACCATTACACTTTATAACCATTACACTTTATAACTATTACACCTTGTAACTGTTACACCTTATAACTGTTACACCTTTAACTATTACACCGTATAACCATTACACCTTATAACCATCACACCTTATAACTATTACATATTATAACTATCACATTTTATAACATTTTTTATATTTTATAACATGAATATCGTGGATATAAAATCTACTGAGTTTCTGTAGATTGGAGTTGTGTTTAGGGTTGGGGTTTGGGTTGTGTTTAGGGTTAGGGTTGGGAATGTTTTTAGGGTTGGGGTTCTGTTTAGGTTTGGGGTTGGGGATGTTTTTTAGGGTTGGGGTTATGTTTAGGATTGGAGTTGTGTTTAGAATTGGAGTTGTGTATAGGGTTGGGGTTTGGGTTGAGTTTAGCGTTGGGGTTGGGGATGTTTTTTAGGGTTGGGGTTGTGTTTAGGGTTGGGGTTCATTCCTAGCTAGTGTGGCCTTTTTTATTTCATTATGCCTTCTCTTTGTTTTAATTGTCAGACCTCTAAAGTGTGGATCCAGAACAAGGTTGATGAATCAAAACATGAGATCCACTCTCACGTTGGTGCCATTACTGCTGGCACTGCCTCTGTGGTTAATCTGACAGCAGGTGAGATGTTCAGTATGTTATGCTAATACACACTGGAGAAATCATTTACCCAGGAAAGCTATTACCACTGAAAAAGTCATTAGGTTAAGATTATGCTAATTTGCTTGTGTAAATTGTATTATGCTAAAAAGCTTATTCTTGACTTATTAGCCTTGTTTGGAGGCAGTCATGGTCCTGTGGTAGGGAACTGATCTTGTGACCAGAGGGTTGTGGGTTCGATTCCCAGACCTGAGGCCATGACTGAGGTGCCCTTGAGCAAGACACCTAACCCCAACTGCTCCCCGGGCGCCGGGCTAGGGCTGCCCACCGCTCTGGGCATGTGTGCACCACAGCCCCCTAGTAATCACTAGTGTGTGTGTGTTATAACTGCACAGATGGGTAAATGCGGAGGACAAATTTCAATTGCGGTGAAAAATCACAATAATAAGGCACATTTCACATAAAAAATATATTTTTTTGTAATGTCTAGGATAAGATTTCATTCAAAATATTGTAACTTCTTTCCTACATCTTGCTCGTTATCATGATTTATGACATAGATAGTATAATTCCTAGGCTGGGGAAGGCTTAGTCTTGAGCTAAACTGTATTGTCAGTAGTTACCAAGCTGTCCTTGTTTGGCACTAATGATGGTCTCTGGTAAAGTGGCTCTGAAGGACTTCCATACAGGACCAAAGCGAGGTTGTGGTGCTTATCTGTGCTATGTAGGAGAACCATCAGACACTGATTATACAGCAGTGGGCTGTGCCATCACCACCATCTCCTCCAACCTGACGGAGATGTCCCGGGGGGTGAAGCTTCTTGCAGGCCTGATGGAGGATGAGGTCGGCAGTGGGCAGGACCTGCTGCGAGCCGCTAGGACGTTGACGGGAGCTGTGTCGGACCTGCTCAAAGCTGTGGAGCCTGCCTCAGGACAGGTGAAGTGTGTGTGTTTGTGTGTGTGTTCGTGTGTGTTCGTGTGTGTGTGGGTTCGTGCGTGGGTTTGTGTGCGTGTTTGTGTGCGTGTTTGTGTGCGTGTGTGTGTGTATGTGTGTGTGTGTGTGCGCGTACGTGTTCATGTGTGTGTGTTCATATGTGTGTGTTTGTGTGCGGGTTCGTGTGGGTGTGTTTTTGTGCGTGTGTGTGTGTGTGTGTGTGTGTGTGTGCGTGTTTGTGTGTGTGTGTGCGTGTTTGTGTGTGCACATGAATGTATTTTGTATTTGTTTGTTTGTTTGTTTACAGCCTCGGCAGACAGTGCTGACTGCAGCTGGTAATATTGGTCAGGCCAGTGGAGACCTGCTGAGACAGATTGGAGAGAATGACACGGATGAACGGTTCCAGGTACAAATTATTTTCTGCTTTACAGTGTGTGTGTCTGTATGTGTCTGTGTGTGTGTGTGTGTGTGTGTGTGTGTGTGTGTGTGTGTGTGTGTGTGTGTGTGTGTGTGTGTGTGTGTGTGAGACACACTCGTACTCATCACTGGCACCCTGGGGGTGTTGGTTCTGGGATGTTTTCTCCAGGAGGTTCTGATGGGTCTAGCTAAGGCAGTAGCAAACGCAGCAGCCTTGATGGTTCTGAAAGCCAAGAATGTGGCCCAGGTGTCCCAGGATTCCATCCTGCAGAACACCATCATCACCGCGGCGACCCAGTGCGCCCTCTCCACCTCCCAGTTGGTGGCCTGTGCTAAGGTAAAGTGTGAACTCTGCACCACTCATATACATTTCAGTAAAACAGACTAAAACAGATTGTAGCGGTGCAATAGGTGTGTGTGAGCCATTTATTGTGGGTGTATGTGCATTTATGATGTGTTTGGATGTGTGTAGGCAGTGTATGTGTATAAGGTGTGTATGGCTGTGTTGTGTGTATATTAGGTTTGTGTTTTGGGGGGTTATGTTTTGTGAGTGTGTGTGTGTGTGTGTGTATTAAGTTTGTATGTTGGGGTGTATATTTTGTGAGTGTGTTTGTGTGTTTGTGTGTTTGTGTGTGTGTGTGTGTGTGTGTGTGTGTGTGTGTGTGTGTGTTGGGGGTATCTTTTGTGAGTGTGTGTGTGTTTATATTATGTTTGTGCATTTGGGTGTGTTTTGTGAAAGTGTGTGTATTAAGTTTTGTGTTTGGAGGGATGTATGTTTTGAGTGTGTGTGTGTGCGCGTGTGTGCGTGTGCAGGTGCGTGCATGCGTGCGCACGTATGTGCATGTGTGCATATGTGTATGCGTGTGTGTGCGCACGCGCATGTGTGTGCGCGCGCGCATGTGTGTACGTGTGTGTACGTCTGCGCGTGCGTGTGTGTGTGTGTGTGTGTGTGTGGATAATCCTGTTCTTCTCGCCCCTGTACTCAGGTGGTGAGCCCCACCCTGAGTTTGCTGGAGTGTCAGGAGCAGCTGGTGGAGGCGGTGGGCTTGGTGGAGCGCTCTGTGGCCAGCTGTGTGCAGGCGTGTCTCTGTGCGTCCCCTGACCCTGCACTGCTGCAGGCGGTCAGCGTAGCTGCTAGCGTGGTCAGCCAGGCACTCGCCCAACTGCTGGCACATGTGCGCAGCTACAGCGGTCAGGCAGAGCCGGCTGGACGCTACGAGCAGGCCACAGACACCATCATGACCGTTACAGACAGCATCTTCACCTCAATGGGAGACGCTGGTAAGAGACGCTGACACCTGCCTCTCTGTTCTGTGATTGGTGGATTTATTTTGGTTCCCTCTTTAGTTTTTCATCACTTGTGTTTTTGAGGTTTTGTGCCCTTACAGTGTTGCTACTTTTGAAGTCAAACTATCTTCTATCACACACACACTCTATATACACTATACGTTTCTCACTCTTCGTCAGCTGAGATGGTGAGGCAGGCACGGGTTCTGGCGCAAGCGACCTCTGACCTAGTGAATGCATTGAGGTCAGATGCAGAGATGGAGGTTGACGTGGACAACTCGAAAAAACTGCTCGCTGCAGCCAAACTTCTAGCCGACGCCACAGCCTGCATGGTGGAAGCTGCAAAGGTCAAGAGACACACTCACACTGCACGGAAACTACTGCCATGAACACAGTGCCACTGAAACAATGATAGGTTGCTACACTGCCACACGAACACACTACCATGAAATAATTAATACTTTGCCTTGGCTATATGTAAATATCTGACTGATGAATGTTTTTGCATTTTCCTGGCTAATGTCAATAAATGGAGTGTGTGTGTGTGTGTGTGTGTGTGTGTGTGTGTGTGTTGTAGGGAGCTGCAGGATGTCCAGACAATGAGGACCACCAGCAGAAGCTTCGTGAGGCAGCAGAGAGTCTGCGTGTGGCCACCAGCACAGCAGCTCAGAACGCCACCAAGAAGAATCTGATCTCCAGACTGGAGGTAGCTGGACGTGAAGCTGAAAGTTTTTCACTGGTTCATAAATAAGACATAACAGACACCGAGGAGCATGTATTCCTCACAACACTACTGTCTGTCTCTCCTCATAACACCACTGTCTGTCTCTCCTCAAAACACCACTGTCTGTCTCTCCTCAAAACACCACTGTCTCTCTCTCTCTCCTCATAACACCACTGTCTGTCTCTCCTCAAAACACCACTGTCTCTCTCTCTCTCCTCACAACACCACTGTCTGTCTCTCCTCAAAACACCACTGTCTGTCTCTCCTCATAACACCACTGTCTGTCTCTCCTCACAACACTACTGTCTGTCTCTCCTCATAACACCACTGTCTGTCTCTCCTCAAAACACCACTGTCTCTCTCTCTCTCCTCACAACACTACTGTCTGTCTCTCCTCACAACACCAATGTCTGTCTCTCCTCATAACACCACTGTCTCTCTCTCTCCTCACAACACTACTGTCTCTCTCTCCTCACAACACCACTGTCTGTCTCTCCTCACAACACCACTGTCTCTCTCTCTCTCTCTCCTCACAACACTACTGTCTCTCTCTCGTCACAACACCACTGTCTGTCTCTCCTCACAACACCACTGTCTGTCTCTCCTCACAACACCACTGTCTCTCTCTCTCCTCACAACACTACTGTCTCTCTCTCCTCACAACACCACTGTCTCTCTCTCTCCTCACAACACCACTGTCTGTCTCTCCTCACAACACCACTGTCTCTCTCTCTCCTCACAACACCACTGTCTCTCTCTCCTCACAAACTGTCTCTCTCTCCTCAGAATGCTTCCAGACAGGCTGCCACTGCTGCCACACAGACTATTGCAGCAGCCCAGAATACAGAAGCATCCAACCAGAACACGGCTGCCCACCAGCGGCTGGTGCAGAGCTGCAAGGTGACCAGCACGTGTGAGCATGTGTGTATAAACCAGCTCGTGCATAAACATGTTGTTCATTGAGGTGTGTGTGTGTGTGTGTGTGTTTTAGGTAGTGGCTGAGCACATCCCTCAGCTGGTCCAGGCGGTACGGAGCAGTCGGACGCAGCCTGACGAGACGAATGTCCAGCTCACCCTCATCATGGCCTGTCAGAACTTCCTCCAGGTACGACCATGACAACGAACCTCTGAAGGGCTTAATGAGAACATCTGAAATGGAGACACAAGACACTGTTAAAAAGTAACATCAGATGCCAGTAGATTGAACGTAGTGTTGGTCCGTCTGCCTGATCAGTGCTGGTGGTTTATTTAATGGTTCTTCTGCTCAGCCCGGTAGTAAAATGGCGGCCTCAGCGAAGTCCTCTGTGCCCACGATAGCAGACGCAGCAGCAGCTGAGCAGCTAGAGCAGTGTGCAAAGAACCTAGTCAACGCCCTGACGGAGCTGCACACAGCCACTCAGCAGGTACATATGACCTCTACACACACACACACACACACACGCACACACCACATACACACACACACACACACACACACACTCACATACACACACACACCACATACACACACACACACACACGCCCTCTACATCTACACACACACACACACACACACACACACACACACACACACACACACGCACGCACACACACACACACGCCCTCTACATCTACACACACACACACACACACACACACACACACACACACACACACACACACACACGCCCTCTACATCTACACACACACACACACACACACACACACACACACACACGTCCTCTACATCTACACACACATACACAAGCCCTCTACACCTACACACACACACCCTCTACACCTACACACCTACACACACACACACATACACACACCCTCTACACCTACACACACACACACACACACACACACACACACACACATGCCCTCTACACTTAAACACACACACACACACACACATGCCCTCTACACCCAAACACACACACACACACACCCTCTACACCCAAACACACACACACACACACACACTCAAACACACACACACAAACACACACACACACACCCTCTACACCCAACACACACACACACACACACACACACACACACACACACACACACACACACACACACACACACACACCCTCTACACCAGGGGTGCCCACAAGTTTTCAGCTTGCGAGCTACTTATAAGATGACCAAGTCAGGTCATGTCATGCGATCTATCCACACTTCCTTCGCGATCTATGTAATGGGCACCCCTGCTCTACACCTACACACACACACGCACACACACACACACACACACCTTCTACACCTATACACACACATACATGCCCTCTACACACACAAACATACACACCCTCTACACCTACACACACACACACATTCTAAACTTACACACACACATACACGCCCTCTACACCTATACACACACACACACACATACCCACACCCATGCACACACCCTCTACACCCACACCCACACACACACACACACACACACACCCTCTGCACCTATAAACACACACCCTCTACACCTACACACACACACATACACACACCCTCTACACCCACACACACACATACACACACACCCTCTACACCTATACATACATACACACACTCGCCCTCTACACCTACACACACACACACACACACCTTCTACACCTATACACACACATACACACCCTCTACACCTACACACACAGGTGGAGTATCTGCTACCACTCTAACCCTAATACCCTAGTGCTGTTCATCACTGCTAACCCCAATAACAACCCTAACCCCAACAACACCCTAACCCCAACAACACCCTAACCCCAACACCCTAACCCTAATACCCTAACCCCAACACCCTCATCACCATCCTTACCATGTATCATCACACTGATCTACAACTGGACGTAACTGCACACAACTGGACATAACCTAGAACAGATGACTCTCACAGGAAGCTCCGAAATAATTCAAGGGTTTTTATAAATATATTAGTGAAGATTGTTGGGTAAAGCTCAGGGAATTATTTGATGATGATGATACCTAGGGAGTTACGATTAGGGTTAGAGTTAGGTATACATAGGGAGTTGGGGATATCTAGGGAGTTAGGTATACCTAGGGGATTGGG
>NC_135222.1:22989048-22996548 GCF_052324685.1 Brachyhypopomus gauderio | reverse complement strand
GTGTGTGTGTGTGTTTGGAACAGGTCTGTAACTGACAGCATCAACCAGCTGATTGCTCTGTGCACACAGCAAGGACCAGGCCAACAGGAGTGTGATAATGCACTCAGAGAACTGCAGGTCCATTAAACGCTTCTCCCCCTCTCTCCCCCTCTCTATCTCTCCCCTCCCTCTCTTCCACCTTTTCTCTCCCCCCTCTCCCTCTCCCTTCCTCTCTATCTCTCCCACCTTCCCTCTCTATCTCTCCCTCTCTCTCCCCTTCTCTCTCTCTATTCCTCTCTCTCTGATCCTTGCTAATTAGCCTGACTCAGTATATGTATATATTGACATGACATTATTTGCATGTGTGCGTGGTTTTCTAGGCTGTGAAGAAACTGCTAGACCACCCTAACGAGCCACTCAGTGAGTCATCATATTTTGACTGCGTTGAGAATGTCATGGAGAACTCTAAGGTACTTCAGTGTCTGGCTTTGAATTTACATTTTAATGTTGATAGAAATATATGTTTATTCTCCTATTTATTGTTTGTGTGTGCACGTGTGTGTAGGTCCTTGGGGAGTCTATAGCAGGTATTTCCCAGAACTGCAAGGGAGGAGATGTGGTGGGCTTTGGAGAGTGTGTGGGTTTGGCCTCCAAGGCCCTCTGTGGACTTACAGAGGGAGCTGCACAGGTGAGAGTTGGCTGCCCCCTACCAGAACCAGTTAATATTACACCTCTGCACACTAGCAGTGCTTCTCCTGTTTGTGCTTGCATGTCAGTGACTCCGAGTACACACATACGTCTTTTCCTGTGATTTGTTTTCTTTATTTGTTTCTTTCTCCCAACTACAGGCTGCTTACCTTGTGGCCGTGTCTGATCCTAACAGCCAATCAGGTCAGCAGGGCTTAGTGGATACCATTCAGTTTGCACGAGCCAATCAGGCAATCAAGATGGCCTGTCAGAACCTTGTTGATCCCTGCAGTAGCTCTTCCCAGGTAATTGTTAAAGAGCTTTGGCTGTTTGGTAAAACTGTTTAATGGCACGTTTACTTGATTATATTTGTGTTTGTGTGTGATGCAGGTGCTCTCTGCTGCCACCATTGTGGCGAAACACACCTCTGTGCTGTTTAATGCCTGTCGTCTGGCGTCCTCTAGGACAGGTAACCATGTTGCCAAGCGACACTTCATCCAATCAGCTAAAGAGGTGGCCAGCAACACAGCCAACCTGGTCCAGACCATCAAGGTGCCAGAATATTCCTGACATTTTACTTTAAATCAGTAAAGACCTAAAAACACACACACACACGCACACACACATGCACGCATGCGCACACACACACGCACGCATGCGCACACACGAACGCATGCGCACACACACACACACACACACACACACACACACACACACACACACAAGCACACACATACATACACATATATACTCACATACACATACATACATACATACACACATATACACATACACACATACACACATAAACACACACACACATATACACATACACACACACATACACATACACCCACACCTACAGACACACATACCTACATACACATATACACACAGACACACACACACACACACACACACACACACACATGCATACACATACACACACACACACACACATGCATACACATACATACACACACACACACACACACACACACATACATGCATACATACACACACACACACACACACAAACAAATACGCATGTCTGTATACACAGACACATATGTGCATACTTACACACACATACACACATACTGTATGTGCATACATACATGCATACATGCACATACATACACACATATTCTGCATACATACACACATACACGCACACACACACACACATATGTGCATGTGTCATTTTCTAACGTCTGGTAGTTCGTTGTGGATTTCCAGGCTCTCGATGGCGGTTTCTCAGAGGAGAATCGTGAGAAATGTCGTGTTGCTACTGTTCCTCTGACTGAAGCTGTGGATAATCTGACCACGTTTGCATCCAGCCCAGAGTTTACTGGTGTTCCTGCACAAATCAGCAGAGAGGTGTGTGTGTGTGTGCGTGTATGTGTGTGTGTGTGTGTGTGTTTTACTGCTGTTCTACTGTTCTATTGCTGTTCTACTACTGTTCTACTGCTGTTCTATTGCTGTTGTGCTGTTGATCTGTTGCTGTTCTGCTGATGTTCTGATGCTGTTCTGATGCTGAGCTCTGTGGAGCTCTTACTTGATTCTCTTTTGCCACAACTTTTGCTTAGGGTTATGCTGCACAGGAGCCTATCCTCCAATCAGCACGCTCCATGCTGAGTAGTTCCATCCTCCTCCTGAAGACTGCACGCTCATTGGCTATGAATCCTAGAGATCCTCCCACATGGTCGCTGCTTGCTGATCACTCACGTACAGTGTCTGACTCCATCAAGAGCCTCATAGCTGCAATCAGGTATCATATGATAACACACACACACCCCAGCACTCTAGACAAAACACACACACACACACACACACACACACACACACACACACACACACCCCAGTACCCTAGACAAAACACACACACACACACACACTCCAGTGGCCTGGACAACACACACACACACACACACACACACACACACACACACACACACACACACACACACACACACACACACACACTCCAGTGGCCTGGGGAGACACACACTGCAGCTCAGTGGGGAGCTTTGAGGTGTCCGTTTGTGGTGACAGACACAAGGCCCCAGGCCAGCGGGAGTGTGAGTTCGCCATAGAGAGGGTGAGCAGAGCGATTCAAGAGATCGAGCAAGCGTCTCTCGCAGCTGCCCGTCAGACTCTTTGTCCTAGAGAGGACGTCTCCCTGGACGTGAGTGTCCTGCTATTGTCTGAGCCTCACCCCAAGCATTTCAATGCATGTTATGTCCCGACATGATGGGCAAATGACAAATAAACTTGAAACTAGAAGTAATTATGTAGAAATGTCTTTTCAAGTGTTGTTACATGGTTGTTTTTTACCCATTAGGCTATGCAGGATCAGCTGATGTCATCAGTACAGGAAGTGGGTCACCTAATTGACCCCATGTCTACCGCAGCCAAAGGGGACGCAGCACAGCTGGGACACAATGTACTTATACACCACGCCCCTCCATCCACATAGACCACGCCCCTTCATCCACATAGACCACGCCCCTCCATCCACATAGACCACGCCCCTTCATCCACATAGACCACGCCCCTTCATCCACATACACCACGCCCCTTCATCCACATACACCACGCCCCTTCATCCACATACACCACGCCCCTTCATCCACATAGACCACGCCCCTTCATCCACATACACCACGCCCCTTCATCCACATACACCACGCCCCTTCATCCACATACACCACGCCCCTTCATCCACATAGACCACGCACCTTCATCCACATAGACCACGCCCCTCCATCCACATAGACCACGCCCCTTCATCCACATAGACCACGCCCCTTCATCCACATAGCCAACGCCCCTTCATCCACATAGACCACGCCCCTTCATCCACATAGACCACGCCCCTCCATCCACACTGCTTTACACCACGCCCCTCCATCCACATACACCACACCCCTCCATCTACACTGCTTTACACCACGCCCCTCCATCCACATACACCACACCCCTTCATCCACATAGACCACGCCCCTTCATCCACATAGCCAACGCCCCTTCATCCACATAGACCACGCCCCTTCATCCACATAGACCATGCCCCTCCATCCACACTGCTTTACACCACGCCCCTCCATCCACATACACCACACCCCTCCATCCACACTGCTTTACACCACGCCCCTCCATCCACATACACCACGCCCCTCCATCCACATACACCACGCCCCTCCATCCACATACACCACGCTCCTTCATCCACATACACCACGCCCCTCCATCCACATACACCACGCCCCTCCATCCACATACACCACGCCCCTCCATCCACATACACCACGCCCCTTCATCCACACCGTTTTTTTTTTTACCACATTGGATAAAGGGTTATTGTTCTCCAGTGTGTTAGTAGACTACTCCCCTATATCCAATGTGTTCATAGACCACACCCCCTTATCCAGATATACAGACTATTGATCTTTAAGACAGCTTAAAATTTCCACCAGTACAGAACACAGTGATTGTGTATGGAGTTGTGTGTTTTTGACCTGTACAGATGGCCCAGCTGGTGAGTTCCTTTGAGCCTGTGTGTAGAGCTGCTGTGGGCGTGGCCTCCAGGCTCACACAGCACCGGCAGCAGCTGAGTGTGTTGGAGCAGGTGAAGATCCTGCAGGAATCCACACTGCAGATGTTGTACGCTGCTAAGGAAGCAGGAGGCAACCCAAAGGTTAAACACACACACACACACACACACACACACACACACACACATACATGCGCACACATCACACACACGTGTGTCAGTAGGAGGAGACTGGGAGGGTGGGGAGTGTTTTTGGTTGTGTGCGTGGCAGAGGACGTGTGATTTGAAACTCCCTACAGCCAAAGGCTCCATGTACGCTACTCATTGTAACGCTACTCATTGTAAAACATTGTTTGTTTTGACACTTCTCTCCGAATTCACGCTTGCCATAAATGATGTTGTGATGCCTCACGAGAAAATGTTGTATGTCACGATGTTGTGATACGTCATGTGTTTTTGACACACACACACTCACATACACACACACATTTCCAGCAGTCAAGTTAACCCTAACCCTCACTGCTTACCTGTATCACTGCTGTTAGTGTCACACAGACAGACGGGGGTTACCCTTTCTATGTTGCCAGGCAACTCTCACTCATGATGCCATAGCGGAGGCGGCTCAGCTGATGCGGGAGGCAGTCGATGACCTCGTGCTGACCCTGAATGAAGCTGTCAGTGGGGTGGGCAGTGAGGGGCACATGGCGGACTCCATCACTGAGACTCTGGGCAAGGTAATTCCACATACTGACATACGATCACGTGAGAAATATGGACACACATAAGATGCAGGGGTGTTGTACTCTAGCAGTTGGCCAAGGGGAACTGGACCGATGCACGGGGCTCATTTGTGGACCAAAACCACCAGGGCTCACTGCAGATCTCTGACTGGGGCTGCACCACACACTGTGCCCAGAACAGTCACACGTTCATTACTGTCTGTAATACAGCCCTTCACACTGTACCCAGAACAGTCACACATTCATTACAGTCTGTAATCCAGCCCTTCATAAGTTCTCATTCCTAATACAAACATGTATTAAAATAAATCTGTTTCTTGCCATCACCCTCTCTCTCTCTCTCTCTCTCTCTCTCCCTCATCACCCTCTCTCTCTCTCACTCTTTTGTTTTCTCTCTATTTCTTTCTCCATGTTAGATGAAGAAGTCAGTGAGTACACCCGAGGAACTGGGCAGTTTAGCGTTCCAGGTCACAGAGGACTACAGGCGTCTCGCCCAGTGTGGAGGTGTCACGGCCACTACAGAAGAAGAGCAGGAGGAGGTGCCTCCCTAATCTTACCTCCATAACCCTTATTAACCCTAATCCTAAACCCTAACCCTAATTAACACTAACCCCTAACCTAATTAAGTGTTTGTCTTATGTCAGTGTCTCTCAAGGCCCACCACGTAGCCCACTCAACACTCAAAACCACTCACAATGGTATGTCCTTAGCAGATAAAGTTAATTTAATAAGGCTTAGGGTTTAGTGGTAGGGTTAGGGTTTAGTATTAGGGTTAGGGTTAATAAGGGGTGGTCATACACTATAGCTGATTGCAGATCACCAGGGGCTGACCAACAATCTGTGACGTTACCTTATCAACAGAAAGCAGACAGCCAGAGAAGTTGTTCTGCTGTGCTGCAGGTGGCGCCAGTGAGGCCTCAGTGTGAATTGTTAGCCTGTCACTAAGACTGGTCAGACAGTGTCTGTGCGGTATTTGCAGCTGGGCCTGCAGGTAAGGTGGCGTGTGCAGGAACTGGGTCATCTCTGCATCGCACTGCTGCAGAAAGCAGGAGGCCTGCAGTTCCACTCATCAGACTCCGTCACCAAGAGGGAGCTCACACACACACACTGAGACATCACACACTGAGGCATCACTGAGAAATGTTCATATGCACAGTTAGATGCACATTTTTGCATACAAAAACACAGTTGTACATTGTGCACATTCAAGCACAATCGCACATGTGCAGTGACACACACTATACAGTCCCTTAGAAATGCATGTACTCTAAACGCTAGTCACTTTGTTCTTATAGTTTGTGTGTGTGTGTGTGTGTGTGTGTGTGTGTGTGTGTGTGTGTGTGTGTGTGTTAGGTGTCTGAGCTGGGGTCTGCTCTACAGGCAGGTGATCAGGACTTCCAGGCCTGTATCAGTGCTGTTGGTGCTGTATCAGGCATCATCGCTGACCTGGACACCACCATCATGTTTGCGTCAGCAGGCACACTTAACACTGAGAATGATGCACATTCTTTTGCTCATCATAGGTGAGCATACACACACACACAAACACACATAGACATACAGATGTACAGACAAACATGCACACTGAAGCACATGCATGCACACGTATACACACACACATATATGCACACACATACACATATGCACAAACATACACACAGACAATCTATAGCAGGGGTAATCAATTAAATCTTTCCGCGGTCCATTTTTGGCAGATAGCTCAGACCTTAGGTCCGGGTCCGCAGTGGCGAACGAAAGTTGTTGAGCGGGGGGGGGGGGGGGGGGGGGGGGGGGGGGGGGGTGGCGGCGAACAAAAGTTGTTGAGCGTTGGGGGGGGGACGTAACACTCGTCTGAAAATAAATTCTCCAGTTTAAAATATAGTCTCCCGTTAAAATTTCTTTGGCATTTGGGTCCGTATCCAGTTAATCAGGAATGTGATTGGGTCCGGACAGGACGGCGTTCGGGTCCGGATCCGGACCGCGGTCCGCCATTTGGTGATACCTGATCTATAGGATGCGCTATTGCATCCTAACATTAACCTCTAACCCTAATTCGTACATCTATGTAAAAAAAATCTTTATCTCACTTTGGCTTTTTTTGTATTTTTGGAAAACGTCATTTACTAAAAGGTTCATTTGTACTAATGCTGCTCCAAAGCATTAATACTGAGTGCTTTGTGAACTCAGGGAAGGCATTCTGAAGACGGCCAGAGCACTGCTGGAGGACGCCAGGAGTCTGGTGTCTGGAGGTGGAGTTGAGAGGCTGGCCAGAGCGGCTCAGTCCTCCGCCCACACCATCACTCAGCTCAGCCAGGCGGTGAAGCTCGGGGCTGCCAGTCTCGGCCCCGCAGACGCCGACGTACAGGTGCCACACACACACACCCACACACCCACCCACACCCCAATACACACACACACACACACACACACACACACACACACACACACACACACACACACACACACACACACACACTTCACTGTAATGCATTCTACTGCATAAAAATATGCTCATGTATGTGTGTGCGTCATGCTGAT